>NW_026736340.1:0-74000 GCF_949786415.1 Peromyscus eremicus | reverse complement strand
ACGCTATCTCGCCTTACAAGCAACACACTCTGCTTTTGAGAAAAGAGCACTCTTCTCTCTACTGTGTTTTCTATAGGGCCAAAACAGTGAGCTTGCTAAGTACAAACGAACTCTGCTTCCTACACACATGGGCCATATCTAGTTCAACTCTGCTTAGGAACCTCACTAGAACAGTAGATCCTCTTCAGTCCAATACACTGTACATGCTGAGAACAGACGAGAGGGCTATTTGCACTATGTATGGCAAAGGGAGCACAATAGTCACTCTTCTTACCAGAAAACAACTCTTGCTCCTAGGAACAAAAACTGAATTTGATTCAACTGCATTTAGGCCTGGGAAACAAACGCTAGCTCGCCTTACAAGAAACACACTCTGCTTTTGAGAAAAGAGCACTCTTCTACTCTACTGTGTTTCCTGTGGGGTCTGAACAGTGAGCTTGCTCAGAACAAAAGAACTGTGCTTCCTACACACACGGGCCATATCTACTTCAACTCTGCTTAGGAAACTGAAAAGAACAGTTGATCCTCTTCAGTCCAACACGCTGTACATGCTGGGTACAGACGCCAGTGCTATTTGCACTGTGTATGGCAATGGGAACGCAATAGTGACTCTTCTTACCAGAAAACATCCCTTGCTCGTAGGACCAGAAACTCCATGTGATTCAACTTCATTTAGGACTGGGAAACAAATGCTAGCTCGCCTTACAAGAAACACACTCTGCTTTTGAGAAAAGAGCACTCTTCTACTCTACTGTGTTTCCTATGGGGTTCAAACAGTGAGCTTGATCAGAACAAAAGAACTGTGCTTCCTACACACACGGGCCATATCTAGTTCAATTCTGCTTAGGAAACTGACAAGAACAGTAGCTCCTCTTCAGTCCAATACACTGTACTTGCTGGGAAGAGACGCGAGGGTATTTGCACTGTGTATGGCAAAGGGAGTGCAATAGTGACTCTTCTTACGAGAAAACAACTCTTGCTCGTAGGACCAGAAACTGCATGTGTATTTCAACTCCATTTAGAACTGGGAAACAAACGCTATCTCGCCTTACAAGCAACACACTCTGCTTTTGAGAAAAGAGCACTCTTCTCTCTACTGTGTTTCCTATGGGGTTCGAAATGTGAGCTTGCTCAGAACAAAAGAACTGTGCTTCCTACACACACGGGCTATATCATGTTCAATTCTGCTTAGGAAACTGACAAGAAGAGTAGAACCTCTTCAGTCCAATAGACTGTACATGCTAGGAACAGACGCCAGTGCTATTTGCCATGTGTGTGACAATGGGAGAACAATAGTGACTCTTCTTACCAGAAAATAACTCTTGCTCGTAGGACCAGAAACTGCATGTGATTCAACTCCATTTAGGACTGGGAAACAAACGCTAGCTCGCCTTACAAGAAACACTCTCTGCTTTTGAGAAAAGAGAACTCTTCTACTCTACTGTGTTTCCTATGGGGTCCAAACAGTGAGCTTGCTCAGAACAAAAGAACTGTGCTTCCTACACACACGGGCCATATCTAGTTCAATTCTGCTTAGGAAACTGAAAAGAACAGTAGCTCCTCTTCAGTCCAATACACTGTACTTGCTGGGAACAGACGCGAGTGCTATTTGCACTGTGTATGGCAATGGGAGCGCAATAGTGACTCTTCTTACCAGAAAACAACTCTTGATCGTAGGACAAGAAACTGCATGTGATTCAACTCCATTTAGGACTGGGAAACCAACGCTAGCTCGCCTTACAAGAAACACACTCTGCTTTTGAGAAAAGAGCACTCTTCTACTGTACTGTGTTTCCTATGGGGTCCAAACAGTGAGCTTGCTCAGAACAAAAGAACTGTGCTTCCTACACACACGGGCCATATCTAGTTCATTTCTGCTTAGGAAACTGACAAGAACAGTAGCTCCTCTTCAGTCCAATACACTGTACTTGCTGGGAACAGACGAGAGGGCTATTTGCACTATGTATGGCAAAGGGAGCACAATAGTCACTCTTCTTACCAGAAAACAACTCTTGCTCTTAGGACCAAAACTGCATTTGATTCAACTCCATTTAGGACTAGGAAACAAACGCTAGCTCGCCTTACAAGAAACACACTCTGCTTTTGAGAATAGGGCACACATCTACTCTACTGTGTTTCCTATGGGGTCCAAACAGTGAGCTTGCTCAGAACAAAAGAACTGTGCTTCCTACACACACTGGCCATATCTAGTTCAACTCTGCTTAGGAAACTGAAAAGAACAGTTGATTCTCTTCATTTCAATACGCTGTACATGCTGGGTACAGACGCCAGTGCTATTTGCACTGTGTATGGCAATGGGAGCACAAGAGTGACTCTTCTTACAAGAAAACAACCCTTGCTCTTAGGGCCAGAACCTGCATGTGATTCAACTCCATTTAGGACTGGGAAACAAACGCTAGCTCGCCTTACAAGAAACACACTCTACTTTTGAGAAAAGAGCACTCTTCTACTCTACTGTTTTTCCTATGGGGTCCGAACAGTGAGCTTGATGAGAACAAAAGAACTGTGCTTCCTACACACACGGGCTATATCTAGTTCAACTCTGCGTAGGAAACTGACAAGAACAGTAGATCCTCTTCAGTCCAATACACTGTACATGCTGGGAAAAGACGCCAGTGCTATTTGCCCTGTGTATGACAATGCGAGCGCAATAGTGACTCTTCTTAACAGAAAACAACTCTTGCTTTTAGGACCAGAAACTGCATGTGATTCAACTCCCTTTAGGTCTGGGAAGCAACGCTATCTCGCCTTACAACTAACACACTCTGCTTTTGAGAAAAGAGCACTGAGTTTCCTATGGGGTCCGCACAGTAAGCTTGCTCAGAACAAGTGAACTGTGCTTCCTACACACACGGGCCATATCTAGTTCAACTCTGCAGAGGAAACTGACAAGAACAGTAGATCCTCTTCAGTCCAATACACTGTACAGGCTGGGAACAGACGCCAGTGCTATTTGCCCTGTGTATGACAATGCGAGCGCAATAGTGACTCTTCTTACCAGAAAACAACTCTTGCTTGTAGGACCAGAAACTGCATGTGATTCAACTCCATTTAGGTCTGGGAAGCAAACGCTATCTCGCCTTACAAGAAATACTCTCTGCTATTGAGAAAAGAGCACTCTTCTACTCTACTGTGTTTTCTATAGGGCCAGAACAGTGAGCTTGCTCAGAACAAAAGAACTGTGCTTCCTACATACATGGCCATATCTAGTTCAATTCTGCTTACGCCTTACAAGAAACACACTCTGCTTTTGAGAAAAGAGCACTATTCTACTCTACTGTGTTTCCTATAGGGCCAGAAAGTGAGCTTGTTCAGAACAAAAGAACTGGGCTTCCTATACACACGGGCCATATCTAGTTCAACTCTGCTCAGGAAACTGACAAGAACCGTATCTCCTCTTCAGTCCAATACACTGTACTTGATTGGAAAAGACGCAAGTGCTAATTGCACTGTGTATGGCAATGGGAGCACAAGAGTGACTCTTCTTACCAAAAAACATCTCTTGCTCATAGGAACGGAAACTGCATTTGATTCAACTCCATTTAGGACTGGGAAACAAACGGTAGCTCGCCTTACAAGAAACACACTCTGCTTTTGAGAAAAGAGCACTCTTCTGTCTACTGTGTTTCCTATGGGGTTCGAACAGTGAGCTTGCTCAGAACAAAGAACTGTGCTTCCTACACACACGGGCCTTATCTAGTTCAACTTTTCTTAGGAAACTGACATGAACAGTAGCTCCTCTTCAGACCAATACACTGTACTTGCTGGAAACAGACGCGAGTGTTCTTGTACTATGTATAGCAAAGGGAGCGCAATAGTGACTCTTCTTACCAGAAAACAACTCTTGCTCGTAGGACCAAAAATTGCATTTGATTCAACTCCTGTTAGGACTGGCAAACAAACGCTAGCTCGCCTTACAAGAAACACACTCTGCTTTTGAGAAAAGAGCACTCTTCTACTCTACTGTGTTTCCTATGGGGTCCGAACAGTGAACTTGCTCAGAACAAAAGAACTGTGCTTCCTACACACATGGGCCATATCTAGTTCAACTCTGCTTAGGAAACTGAAAAGAACAGTAGATCCTCTTCAGTCCAATACGCTGTACATGCGGGTACAGACGCCAGTGCTATTTGTACTGTGTATGGCAATGGGACCGCAATAGTGACTCTTCTTACCAGAAGACAACCCTTGCTCGTAGGACCAGAAACTGCATGTGATTCAACTCCATTTAGGACTGGGAAACAAACGCTAGCTCGCCTTACAAGAAACACACTCTGCTTTTGAGAAAAGAGCACTCTTCTACTCTACTGTGTTTCCTATGGGGTCCAAACAGTGAGCTTGCTCAGAACAAAAGAACTGTGCTTCCTACAAACACGGGCCATATCTAGTTCAATTCTGCTTAGGAAACTGACAAGAACAGTAGCTCCTCTTCAGTCCAATACACTGTACTTTCCGGCAACAGACGCGAGGAATATTTGCACTGTGTATGGCAAAGAGAGCGCAATAGTGACTCTTCTTACCAGAAAACAACTCTTGCTCATAGGACCAGAAACTGCATGTGTATTTCAACTCCATTTAGGACTGGGAAACAAACGCTAGCTCACCTTACAAGAAACACACTCTGCTTTTGAGAATAGGGCACACATCTACTCTAATGTGTTTCCTATGGGGTCCAAACAGTGAGCTTGCTCAGAACAAAAGAACTGTGCTTCCTACACACACGGGCCATATCTTGTTCTATTCTGCTTAGGAAACTGACAAGAACAGTAGAACCTCTTCAGTCCAATAGACTGTACATGCTAGGAACATCGCCAGTGCTATTTGCCCTGTGTGTGACAATGGGAGCGCAATAGTGACTCTTCTTACCAGAAAACAACTCTTGCTCGTATGACTAGAAACTGCATGTGATTCAACTCCATTTAGGACTGGGAAAAAAACGCTAGCTCGCCTTACAAGAAACACAATCTGCTTTTGAGGAAAGAGCACTCTTCTCCTCTACTGTGTTTTCTATAGGGCCAGAACAGTGAGCTTGCTAAGTACAAACGAACTCTGCTTCCTACACATATGGGCCATATCTAGTTCAACTCTGCTTAGGAACCTCACAAGAACAGTATATCCTCTTCAGTCCAATACACTGTACATGCTGAGAACAGACGAGAGGGCTATTTGCACTATGTATGGCAAAGGGAGCACAATAGTCACTCTTCTTACCAGAAAACAACTCTTGCTCCTAGGAACAAAAACTGAATTTGATTCAACTGCATTTAGGACTGGGAAACAAACGCTAGCTCGCCTTACAAGAAACACACTCTGCTTTTGAGAAAAGAGCACTCTTCTCTCTACTGTGTTTCCTATGGGGTTCGAAAATGTGAGCTTGCTCAGAACAAAAGAACTGTGCTTCCTACAACACACGGGCTATATCATGTTCAATTCTGCTTAGGAAACTGACAAGAAGAGTAGAACCTCTTCAGTCCAATAGACTGTACATGCTAGGAACAGACGCCAGTGCTATTTGCCCTGTGGTGTGACAATGGGAGAACAATAGTGACTCTTCTTACCAGAAAACAACTCTTGCTCGTAGGACAAGAAACTGCATGGGATTCAACTCCATTTAGGACTGGGGAAACCAACGCTAGCTCGCCTTACAAGAAACACACTCTGCTTTTGAGAAAAGAGCACTCTTCTACTGTACTGTGTTTCCTATGGGGTCCAAACAGTGAGCTTGCTCAGAACAAAAGAACTGTGCTTCCTACACACACGGGCCATATCTAGTTCATTTCTGCTTAGGAAACTGACAAAGAACAGTAGCTCCTCTTCAGTCCAATACACTGTACTTGCTGGGAACAGACGAGAGGGCTATTTGCACTATGTATGGCAAAGGGAGCACAATAGTCACTCTTCTTACCAGAAAACAACTCTTGCTCGTAGGACCAAAAACTGCATTTGATTCAACTCCATTTAGGACTAGGAAACAAATGCTAGCTCGCCTTACAAGAAACACACTCTGCTTTTGAGAATAGGGCACACATCTACTCTAATGTGTTTCCTATGGGGTCCGCACAGTAAGCTTGCTCAGAACAAATGAACTGTGCTTCCTACACACACGGGCCATATCTAGTTCAACTCTGCAGAGGAAACTGACAAGAACAGTAGATCCTCTTCAGGTCCAATACACTGTACAGGCTGGGAACAGACGCCAGTGCTATTTGCCCTGTGTATGACAATGCGAGCGCAATAGTGACTCTTCTTACCAGAAAACAACTCTTGCTTGTAGGACCAGAAACTGCATGTGATTCAACTCCATTTAGGTCTGGGAAGCAAACGCTATCTCGCCTTACAAGAAATACTCTCTGCTTTTGAGAAAAGAGCACTCTTCTACTCTACTGTGTTTCCTATAGGGCCAGAACAGTGAGCTTGCTCAGAACAAAAGAACTGTGCTTCCTACACACATGGCCGTATCTAGTTCAATTCTGCTTACGCCTTACAAGAAACACACTCTGCTTTTGAGAAAAAAGCACTCTTCTACTCTACTGTGTTTCCTATAGGGCCAGAAAGTGAGCTTGTTCAGAACAAAAGAACTGGGCTTCCTATACACACGGGCCATATCTAGTTCAACTCTGCTCAGGAAACTGACAAGAACAGTATCTCCTCTTCAGTCCAATACACTGTACTTGATTGGAAAAGACGCAAGTGCTAATTGCACTGTGTATGGCAATGGGAGCACAAGAGTGACTCTTCTTACCAAAAAACATCTCTTGCTCGTAGGAACGGAAACTGCATTTGATTCAACTCCATTTAGGACTGGGAAACAAACGGTAGCTCGCCTTACAGGAAACACACTCTGCTTTTGAGAAAAGAGCACTCTTCTGTCTACTGTGTTTCCTATGGGGTTCGAACAGTGAGCTTGCTCAGAACAAAGAACTGTGCTTCCTACACACACGGGCCTTATCTAGTTCAACTTTTCTTAGGAAACTGACATGAACAGTAGCTCCTCTTCAGACCAATACACTGTACTTGCTGGAAACAGACGCGAGTGTTATTTGTACTATGTATAGCAAAGGGAGCGCAATAGTGACTCTTCTTACCACAAAACAACTCTTGCTCGTAGGACCAAAAACTGCATTTGATTCAACTCCTTTTAGAACTGGCAAACAAACGCTAGCTCGCCTTACAAGAAACACACTCTGCTTTTGAGAAAAGAGCACTCTTCTACTCTACTGTGTTTTCTATGGGGTCCGAACAGTGAGCTTGCTCAGAACAAAATGAACTGTGCTTCCTACACACACGGGCCATATCTAGTTCAACTCTGCTTAGGAAACTGACAAGAACAGTAGCTCCTCTTCAGTCCAATACACTGTACTTGCTGGGAACAGACTGAGAGGGATATTTGCACTATGTATGGCAAAGGGAGCACAATAGTCACTCTTCTTACCAGAAAAACAACTCTTGCTCGTAGGACCAAAAAACTGCATTTGATTCAACTCCATTTAGGACTGGAAACAAACGCTAGCTCGCCTTACAAGAAACACACCTCTGCTTTTGAGAAAAGAGCACTCTTCTACTCTACTGTGTTTCCTATGGGGTCCAAACAGTGAGCTTGCTCAGAACAAATGAACTGTGCTTCCTACAAACACGGACCATATCTAGTTCAATTCTGCTTAGGAAACTGACAAGAACAGTAGCTCCTCTTCAGTCCAATACACTGTACTTTCCGGGAACAGACGCGAGGAATATTTGCACTGTGTATGGCAAAGAGAGCGCAATAGTGACTCTTCTTACCAGAAAACAACTCTTGCTCATAGGACCAGAAACTGCATGTGTATTTCAACTCCATTTAGGACTGGGAAACAAACGCTAGCTCACCTTACAAGAAACACACTCTGCTTTTGAGAATAGGGCACACATCTACTCTAATGTGTTTCCTATGGGGTCCAAACAGTGAGCTTGCTCAGAACAAAAGAACTGTGCTTCCTACACACACGTGCCATATCTTGTTCTATTCTGCTTAGGAAACTGACAAGAACAGTAGAACCTCTTCAGTCCAATAGACTGTACATGCTAGGAACAGACGCCAGTGCTATTTGCCCTGTGTGTGACAATGGGAGCGCAATAGTGACTCTTCTTACCAGAAAACAACTCTTGCTCGTATGACTAGAAACTGCATGTGATTCAACTCCATTTAGGACTGGGAAAAAAACGCTAGCTTGCCTTACAAGAAACACAATCTGCTTTTGAGGAAAGAGCACTCTTCTACTCTACTGTGTTTTCTATAGGGCCAGAACAGTGAGCTTGCTAAGTACAAACGAACTCTGCTTCCTACACACATGGGCCATATCTAGTTCAACTCTGCTTAGGAACCTCACAAGAACAGTAGATCCTCTTCAGTCCAATACACTGTACATGCTGAGAACAGACGAGAGGGCAATTTGCACTATGTATGGCAAAGGGAGCACAATAGTCACTCTTCTTACCAGAAAACAACTCTTGCTCCTAGGAACAAAAACTGAATTTGATTCAACTGCATTTAGGACTGGGAAACAAACGCTAGCTCGCCTTACAAGAAACACACTCTGCTTTTGAGAAAAGAGCACTCTTCTACTCTACTGTGTTTCCTGTGGGGTCCGAACAGTGAGCTTGCTCAGAAAAAAAGAACTGTGCTTGCTACACACACGGGCCATATCTAGTTCAACTCTGATTAGGAAACTGAAAAGAACAGTTGATCCTCTTCAGTCCAACATGCTGTACATGCTGGGTACAGACGCCAGTGCTATTTGCACTGTGTATGGCAATGGGAGCACAATAGTGACTCTTCTTACCAGAAAACATCCCTTGCTCGTAGGACCAGAAACTCCATGTGATTCAACTCCATTTAGGACTGGGAAACAAACGCTAGCTCGCCTTACAAGAAACACACTCTGCTTTTGAGAAAAGAGCACTCTTCTACTCTACTGTGTTTCCTATGGGGTTCAAACAGTGAGCTTGATCAGAACAAAAGAACTGTGCTTCCTACACACACGGGCCATATCTAGTTCAATTCTGCTTAGGAAACTGACAAGAACAGTAGCTCCTCTTCAGTCCAATACACTGTACTTGCTGGGAAGAGACGCGAGGGTATTTGCACTGTGTATGGCAAAGGGAGTGCAATAGTGACTCTTCTTACGAGAAAACAACTCTTGCTCGTAGGACCAGAAACTGCATGTGTATTTCAACTCCATTTAGAACTGGGAAACAATCGCTATCTCGCCTTACAAGCAACACACTCTGCTTTTGAGAAAAGAGCACTCTTCTCTCTACTGTGTTTCCTATGGGGTTCGAAATGTGAGCTTGCTCAGAACAAAAGAACTGTGCTTCCTACACACACGGGCTATATCATGTTCAATTCTGCTTAGGAAACTGACAAGAAGAGTAGAACCTCTTCAGTCCAATAGACTGTACATGCTAGGAACAGACGCCAGTGCTATTTGCCCTGTGTGTGACAATGGGAGAACAATAGTGACTCTTCTTACCAGAAAACAACTCTTGCTTGTAGGACCAGAAACTGCATGTGATTCAACTCCATTTAGGACTGGGAAACAAACGCTAGCTCGCCTTACAAGAAACACTCTCTGCTTTTGAGAAAAGAGAACTCTTCTACTCTACTGTGTTTCCTATGGGGTCCAAACAGTGAGCTTGCTCAGAACAAAAGAACTGTGCTTCCTACACACACAGGCCATATCTAGTTCAATTCTGCTTAGGAAACTGACAAGAACAGTAGCTCCTCTTCAGTCCAATACACTGTACTTGCTGGGAACAGACGAGAGGGCTATTTGCACTATGTATGGCAAAGGGAGCACAATAGTCACTCTTCTTACCATCAAACAACTCTTGCTCGTAGGACCAAAAACTGCATTTGATTCAACTCCATTTAGGACTAGGAAACAAACGCTAGCTCGCCTTACAAGAAACACACTCTGCTTTTGAGAATAGGGCACACATCTACTCTAATGTGTTTCCTATGGGGTCCAAACAGTGAGCTTGCTCAGAACAAAAGAACTGTGCTTCCTACACACACTGGCCATATCTAGTTCAACTGTGCTTAGGAAACTGAAAAGAACAGGAGATCCTCTTCATTCCAATACGCTGTACATGCTGGGTACAGACGCCAGTGCTATTTGCACTGTGTATGGCAATGGGAGCACAAGAGTGACTCTTCTTACAAGAAAACAACCCTTGCTCATAGGGCCAGAACCTGCATGTGATTCAACTCCATTTAGGACTGGGAAACAAACGCTAGCTCGCCTTACAAGAAACACACTCTGCTTTTGAGAAAAGAGCACTCTTCTACTCTACTGTTTTTCCTATGGGGTCCGAACAGAGAGCTTGATGAGAACAAAAGAACTGTGCTTCCTACACACACGGGCCATATCTAGTTCAACTCTGCTTAGGAAACTGACAAGAACAGTAGCTCCTATTCAGTCCAATACACTGTACTTGCTGGGAACAGACGCGAGAGCTATTTGCACTGTGTATGGAAATGGGAGCGCAATAGTGACTTTCCTTACCAGAAAACAACTCTTGCTCGTAGGAACGGAAACTGTATGTGATTCAACTCCATTTAGGACTGTGAAACAAACGCTAGCTCGCCTTACAAAAACACACTCTGCTTTTGAGGAAAGAGCACTCTTCTACTCTACTGTGTTTCCTATAGGGCCAGAACAGTGAGCTTGCTGAGTACAAAAGAACTGTGCTTCCTACACACATGGGCCATATCTAGTTCAACTCTGCTTAGGAACCTGACAAGAACAGTAGATCCTCTTCAGTCCAATACACTGTACATGCCGAGAATAGAGGAGAGTGCTATTTGCCCTGTGTATATCAATGGGAGCGCAATAGTGACTCTTATTACCCGAAAAAACACTTGCTCGTAGGACCTGAAACTGCATGTGATTCAACTCCATTTAGGACTGAGAAACAAACGCTAGCTCGCCTTACAAGAAACACACTCTGCTTTTGAGAAAAGAGCACTCTTCTACTCCACTGTGTTTCCTATAGGGCTAGAACAGTGTGCTTGCTCAGAACAAAAGAACTGTGCTTCCTACACACACGGGCCATATCTTGTTCAATTCTGCTTAGGAAACTGACAAGAACAGTAGATCCTCTTCAGTCCAATACACTGTACATGCTGGGTACAGACGCGAGTACTATTTGCACTGTGTATGGCAATGGGAGTGCAATAGTGACTCTTATTACCAGAAAAACAACTCTTGCTCGTAGGACCAGAAACTGCATGTGATTCAACTCCATTTAGGACTGGGAAACCAACGCTAGCTCGCCTTACAAGAAACACACTCTGCTTTTGTGAAAAGAGCACTCTTCTACTGTACTGTGTTTCCTATGTCCAAACAGTGAGCTTGCTCAGAACAAAAGAACTGTGCTTCCTACACACACGGGCCTATCTAGTTCATTTCTGCTTAGGAAACTGACAAGAACAGTAGCTCCTCTTCAGTCCAATACACTGTACTTGCTGGGAACAGACGAGAGGGCTATTTGCACTATGTATGGCAAAGGGAGCACAATAGTCACTCTTCTTACCAGAAAACAACTCTTGGTCGTAGGACCAAAAACTGCATTTGATTCAACTCCATTTAGGACTAGGAAACAAACGCTAGCTCGCCTTACAAGAAACACACTCTGCTTTTGAGAATAGGGCACACATCTACTCTACTGTGTTTCCTATGGGGTCCAAACAGTGAGCTTGCTCAGAACAAAAGAACTGTGCTTCCTACACACACTGGCCATATCTAGTTCAACTCTGCTTAGGAAACTGAAAAGAACAGTTGATTCTCTTCATTTCAATACGCTGTACATGCTGGGTACAGACGCCAGTGCTATTTGCACTGTGTATGGCAATGGGAGCACAAGAGTGACTCTTCTTACAAGAAAACAACCCTTGCTCTTAGGGCCAGAACCTGCATGTGATTCAACTCCATTTAGGACTGGGAAACAAACGCTAGCTCGCCTTACAAGAAACACACTCTGCTTTTGAGAAAAGAGCACTCTTCTACTCTACTGTTTTTCCTATGGGGTCCGAACAGTGAGCTTGATGAGAACAAAAGAACTGTGCTTCCTACACACACGGGCTATATCTAGTTCAACTCTGCGTAGGAAACTGACAAGAACAGTAGATCCTCTTCAGTCCAATACACTGTACATGCTGGGAAAAGACGCCAGTGCTATTTGCCCTGTGTATGACAATGCGAGCGCAATAGTGACTCTTCTTAACAGAAAACAACTCTTGCTTTTAGGACCAGAAACTGCATGTGATTCAACTCCCTTTAGGTCTGGGAAGCAACGCTATCTCGCCTTACAACTAACACACTCTGCTTTTGAGAAAAGAGCACTGAGTTTCCTATGGGGTCCGCACAGTAAGCTTGCTCAGAACAAATGAACTGTGCTTCCTACACACACGGGCCATATCTAGTTCAACTCTGCAGAGGAAACTGACAAGAACAGTAGATCCTCTTCAGTCCAATACACTGTACAGGCTGGGAACAGACGCCAGTGCTATTTCCCTGTGTATGACAATGCGAGCGCAATAGTGACTCTTCTTACCAGAAAACAACTCTTGCTTGTAGGACCAGAAACTGCATGTGATTCAACTCCATTTAGGTCTGGGAAGCAAACGGTATCTCGCCTTACAAGAAATACTCTCTGCTTTTGAGAAAAGAGCACTCTTCTACTCTACTGTGTTTCCTATAGGGCCAGAACAGTGAGCTTGCTCAGAACAAAAGAACTGTGCTTCCTACATACATGGCCGTATCTAGTTCAATTCTGCTTACGCCTTACAAGAAACACACTCTGCTTTTGAGAAAAGAGCACTCTTCTACTCTACTGTGTTTCCTATAGGGCCAGAAAGTGAGCTTGTTCAGAACAAAAGAACTGGGCTTCCTATACACACGGGCCATATCTAGTTCAACTCTGCTCAGGAAACTGACAAGAACAGTATCTCCTCTTCAGTCCAATACACTGTACTTGATTGGAAAAGACGCAAGTGCTAATTGCACTGTGTATGGCAATGGGAGCACAAGAGTGACTCTTCTTACCAAAAAACATCTCTTGCTCGTAGGAACGGAAACTGCATTTGATTCAACTCCATTTAGGACTGGGAAACAAACGGTAGCTCGCCTTACAAGAAACACACTCTGCTTTTGAGAAAAGAGCACTCTTCTGTCTACTGTGTTTCCTATGGGGTTCGAACAGTGAGCTTGCTCAGAACAAAGAACTGTGCTTCCTACACACACGGGCCTTATCTAGTTCAACTTTTCTTAGGAAACTGACATGAACAGTAGCTCCTCTTCAGACCAATACACTGTACTTGCTGGAAACAGACGCGAGTGTTATTTGTACTATGTATAGCAAAGGGAGCGCAATAGTGACTCTTCTTACCAGAAAACAACTCTTGCTCGTAGGACCAAAAATTGCATTTGATTCAACTCCTGTTAGGACTGGCAAACAAACGCTAGCTCGCCTTACAAGAAACACACTCTGCTTTTGAGAAAAGAGCACTCTTGTACTCTACTGTGTTTCCTATGGGGTCCGAACAGTGAGCTTGCTCAGAACAAAAGAACTGTGCTTCCTACACACATGGGCCATATCTAGTTCAACTCTGCTTAGGAAACTGAAAAGAACAGTAGATCCTCTTCAGTCCAATACGCTGTACATGCGGGTACAGACGCCAGTGCTATTTGTACTGTGTATGGCAATGGGACCGCAATAGTGACTCTTCTTACCAGAAGACAACCCTTGCTCGTAGGACCAGAACCTGCATGTGATTCAACTCCATTTAGGACTGGGAAACCAACGCTAGCTCGCCTTACAAGAAACACACTCTGCTTTTGAGAAAAGAGCACTCTTCTACTCTACTGTGTTTCCTATGGGGTCCAAACAGTGAGCTTGCTCAGAACAAAAGAACTCTGCTTCCTACAAACACGGGCCATATCTAGTTCAATTCTGCTTAGGAAACTGACAAGAACAGTAGCTCCTCTTCAGTCCAATACACTGTACTTTCCGGGAACAGACGCGAGGAATATTTGCACTGTGTATGGCAAAGAGAGCGCAATAGTGACTCTTCTTACCAGAAAACAACTCTTGCTCATAGGACCAGAAACTGCATGTGTATTTCAACTCCATTTAGGACTGGGAAACAAACGCTAGCTCACCTTACAAGAAACACACTCTGCTTTTGAGAATAGGGCACACATCTACTCTAATGTGTTTCCTATGGGGTCCAAACAGTGAGCTTGCTCAGAACAAAAGAACTGTGCTTCCTACACACACGGGCCATATCTTGTTCTATTCTGCTTAGGAAACTGACAAGAACAGTAGAACCTCTTCAGTCCAATACACTGTACATGCTAGGAACAGACGCCAGTGCTATTTGCCCTGTGTGTGACAATGGGAGCGCAATAGTGACTCTTCTTACCAGAAAACAACTCTTGCTCGTATGACTAGAAACTGCATGTGATTCAACTCCATTTAGGACTGGGAAAAAAACGCTAGCTCGCCTTACAAGAAACACAATCTGCTTTTGAGGAAAGAGCACTCTTCTCCTCTACTGTGTTTTCTATAGGGCCAGAACAGTGAGCTTGCTAAGTACAAACGAACTCTGCTTCCTACACACATGGGCCATATCTAGTTCAACTCTGCTTAGGAACCTCACAAGAACAGTAGATCCTCTTCAGTCCAATACACTGTACATGCTGAGAACAGACGAGAGGGCTATTTGCACTATGTATGGCAAAGGGAGCACAATAGTCACTCTTCTTACCAGAAAACAACTCTTGCTCCTAGGAACAAAAACTGAATTTGATTCAACTGCATTTAGGACTGGGAAACAAACGCTAGCTCGCCTTACAAGAAACACACTCTGCTTTTGAGAAAAGAGCACTCTTCTACTCTACTGTGTTTCCTGTGGGGTCCGAACAGTGAGCTTGCTCAGCACAAAAGAACTGTGCTTCCTACACACACGGGCCATATCTAGTTCAACTCTGCTTAGGAAACTGAAAAGAACAGTTGATCCTCTTCAGTCCAACACGCTGTACATGCTGGGTACAGACGCCAGTGCTATTTGCACTGTGTATGGCAATGGGAGCACAATAGTGACTCTTCTTACCAGAAAACATCCCTTGCTCGTAGGACCAGAAACTCCATGTGATTCAACTCCATTTAGGACTGGGAAACAAACGCTAGCTCGCCTTACAAGAAACACACTCTGCTTTTGAGAAAAGAGCACTCTTCTACTCTACTGTGTTTCCTATGGGGTTCAAACAGTGAGCTTGATCAGAACAAAAGAACTGTGCTTCCTACACACACGGGCCATATCTAGTTCAATTCTGCTTAGGAAACTGACAAGAACAGTAGCTCCTCTTCAGTCCAATACACTGTACTTGCTGGGAAGAGACGCGAGGGTATTTGCACTGTGTATGGCAAAGGGAGTGCAATAGTGACTCTTCTTACGAGAAAACAACTCTTGCTCGTAGGACCAGAAACTGCATGTGTATTTCAACTCCATTTTGAACTGGGAAACAAACGCTATCTCGCCTTACAAGCAACACACTCTGCTTTTGAGAAAAGAGCACTCTTCTCTCTACTGTGTTTCCTATGGGGTTCGAAATGTGAGCTTGCTCAGAACAAAAGAACTGTGCTTCCTACACACACGGGCTATATCATGTTCAATTCTGCTTAGGAAACTGACAAGAAGGGTAGAACCACTTCAGTCCAATAGACTGTACATGCTAGGAACAGACGCCAGTGCTATTTGCCCTGTGTGTGACAATGGGAGAACAATAGTGACTCTTCTTACCAGAAAACAACTCTTGCTTGTAGGACCAGAAACTGCATGTGATTCAACTCCATTTAGGACTGGGAAACAAACGCTAGCTCGCCTTACAAGAAACACTCTCTGCTTTTGAGAAAAGAGAACTCTTCTACTCTACTGTGTTTCCTATGGGGTCCAAACAGTGAGCTTGCTCAGAACAAAAGAACTGTGCTTCCTACACACACGGGCCATATCTAGTTCAATTCTGCTTAGGAAACTGAAAAGAACAGTAGCTCCTCTTCAGTCCAATACACTGTACTTGCTGGGAACAGACGCGAGTGCTATTTGCACTGTGTATGGCAATGGGAGTGCAATAGTGACTCTTCTTACCAGAAAACAACTCTTGCTCGTAGGACAAGAAACTGCATGTGATTCAACTCCATTTAGGACTGGGAAACCAACGCTAGCTCGCCTTACAAGAAACACACTCTGCTTTTGAGAAAAGAGCACTCTTCTACTGTACTGTGTTTCCTATGGGGTCCAAACAGTGAGCTTGCTCAGAACAAAAGAACTGTGCTTCCTACACACACGGGCCATATCTAGTTCATTTCTGCTTAGGAAACTGACAAGAACAGTAGCTCCTCTTCAGTCCAATACACTGTACTTGCTGGGAACAGACGAGAGGGCTATTTGCACTATGTATGGCAAAGGGAGCACAAGAGTCACTCTTCTTACCAGAAAACAACTCTTGCTCGTAGGACCAAAAACTGCATTTGATTCAACTCCATTTAGGACTAGGAAACAAATGCTAGCTCGCCTTACAAGAAACACACTCTGCTTTTGAGAATAGGGCACACATCTACTCTAATGTGTTTCCTATGGGGTCCGCACAGTAAGCTTGCTCAGAACAAATGAACTGTGCTTCCTACACACACGGGCCATATCTAGTTCAACTCTGCAGAGGAAACTGACAAGAACAGTAGATCCTCTTCAGTCCAATACACTGTACAGGCTGGGAACAGACGCCAGTGCTATTTGCCCTGTGTATGACAATGCGAGCGCAATAGTGACTCTTCTTACCAGAAAACAACTCTTGCTTGTAGGACCAGAAACTGCATGTGATTCAACTCCATTTAGGTCTGGGAAGCAAACGCTATCTCGCCTTACAAGAAATACTCTCTGCTTTTGAGAAAAGAGCACTCTTCTACTCTACTGTGTTTCCTATAGGGCCAGAACAGTGAGCTTGCTCAGAACAAAAGAACTGTGCTTCCTACACACATGGCCGTATCTAGTTCAATTCTGCTTACGCCTTACAAGAAACACACTCTGCTTTTGAGAAAAGAGCACTCTTCTACTCTACTGTGTTTCCTATAGGGCCAGAAAGTGAGCTTGTTCAGAACAAAAGAACTGGGCTTCCTATACACACGGCCATATCTAGTTCAACTCTGCTCAGGAAACTGACAAGAACAGTATCTCCTCTTCAGTCCAATACACTGTACTTGATTGGAAAAGACGCAAGTGCTAATTGCACTGTGTATGGCAATGGGAGCACAAGAGTGACTCTTCTTACCAAAAAACATCTCTTGCTCGTAGGGACGGAAACTGCATTTGATTCAACTCCATTTAGGACTGGGAAACAAACGGTAGCTCGCCTTACAGGAAACACACTCTGCTTTTGAGAAAAGAGCACTCTTCTGTCTACTGTGTTTCCTATGGGGTTCGAACAGTGAGCTTGCTCAGAACAAAGAACTGTGCTTCCTACACACACGGGCCTTATCTAGTTCAACTTTTCTTAGGAAACTGACATGAACAGTAGCTCCTCTTCAGACCAATACACTGTACTTGCTGGAAACAGACGCGAGTGTTATTTGTACTATGTATAGCAAAGGGAGCACAATAGTGACTCTTCTTACCAGAAAACAACTCTTGCTCATAGGACCAAAAACTGCATTTGATTCAACTCCTTTTAGGACTGGCAAACAAACGCTAGCTCGCCTTACAAGAAACACACTCTGCTTTTGAGAAAAGAGCACTCTTCTACTCTACTGTGTTTTCTATGGGGTCCGAACAGTGAGCTTGCTCAGAACAAAAGAACTGTGCTTCCTACACACACGGGCCATATCTAGTTCAACTCTGCTTAGGAAACTGACAAGAACAGTAGCTCCTCTTCAGTCCAATACACTGTACTTGCTGGGAACAGACGAGAGGGATATTTGCACTATGTATGGCAAAGGGAGCACAATAGTCACTCTTCTTACCAGAAAACAACTCTTGGTCGTAGGACCAAAAACTGCATTTGATTCAACTCCATTTAGGACTGGGAAACAAACGCTAGCTCGCCTTACAAGAAACACACTCTGCTTTTGAGAAAAGAGCACTCTTCTACTCTACTGTGTTTCCTATGGGGTCCGAACAGTGAGCTTGCTCAGAAAAAAAGAACTGTGCTTCCTACACACATGGGCCATATCTAGTTCAACTCTGCTTAGGAAACTGAAAAGAACAGTAGATCCTCTTCAGTCCAATATGCTGTACATGCGGGTACAGACGACAGTGCTATTTGTACTGTGTATGGCAATGGGACCGCAATAGTGACTCTTCTTACCAGAAGACAACCCTTGCTCGTAGGACCAGAAACTGCATGTGATTCAACTCCATTTAGGACTGGGAAACAAACGCTAGCTCGCCTTACAAGAAACACACTCTGCTTTTGAGAAAAGAGCACTCTTCTACTCTACTGTGTTTCCTATGGGGTCCAAACAGTGAGCTTGCTCAGAACAAATGAACTGTGCTTCCTACAAACACGGGCCATATCTAGTTCAATTCTGCTTAGGAAACTGACAAGAACAGTAGCTCCTCTTCAGTCCAATACACTGTACTTTCCGGGAACAGACGCGAGGAATATTTGCACTGTGTATGGCAAAGAGAGCGCAATAGTGACTCTTCTTACCAGAAAACAACTCTTGCTCATAGGACCAGAAACTGCATGTGTATTTCAACTCCATTTAGGACTGGGAAACAAACGCTAGCTCGCCTTACAAGAAACACACTCTGCTTTTGAGAATAGGGCACACATCTACTCTAATGTGTTTCCTATGGGGTCCAAACAGTGAGCTTGCTCAGAACAAAAGAAATGTGCTTCCTACACACACGGGCCATATCTTGTTCTATTCTGCTTAGGAAACTGACAAGAACAGTAGAACCTCTTCAGTCCAATAGACTGTACATGCTAGGAACAGACGCCAGTGCTATTTGCCCTGTGTGTGACAATGGGAGCGCAATAGTGACTCTTCTTACCAGAAAACAACTCTTGCTCGTATGACTAGAAACTGCATGTGATTCAACTCCATTTAGGACTGGGAAAAAAACGCTAGCTCGCCTTACAAGAAACATAATCTGCTTTTGAGGAAAGAGCACTCTTCTACTCTACTGTGTTTTCTATAGGGCCAGAACAGTGAGCTTGCTAAGTACAAATGAACTCTGCTTCCTACACACATGGGCCATATCTAGTTCAACTCTGCTTAGGAACCTCACAAGAACAGTAGATCCTCTTCAGTCCAATACACTGTACATGCTGAGAACAGACGAGAGGGCTATTTGCACTATGTATGGCAAAGGGAGCACAATAGTCACTCTTCTTACCAGAAAACAACTCTTGCTCCTAGGAACAAAAACTGAATTTGATTCAACTGCATTTAGGACTGGGAAACAAAAGCTAGCTCGCCTTACAAGAAACACACTCTGCTTTTGAGAAAAGAGCACTCTTCTACTCTACTGTGTTTCCTGTGGGGTCCGAACAGTGAGCTTGCTCAGAAAAAAAGAACTGTGCTTCCTACACACACGGGCCATATCTAGTTCAACTCTGATTAGGAAACTGAAAAGAACAGTTGATCCTCTTCAGTCCAACACGCTGTACATGCTGGGTACACACGCCAGTGCTATTTGCACTGTGTATGGCAATGGGAGCACAATAGTGACTCTTCTTACCAGAAAACATCCCTTGCTCGTAGGACCAGAAACTCCATGTGATTCAACTCCATTTAGGACTGGGAAACAAACGCTAGCTCGCCTTACAAGAAACACACTCTGCTTTTGAGAAAAGAGCACTCTTCTACTCTACTGTGTTTCCTGTGGGGTTCAAACAGTGAGCTTGATCAGAACAAAAGAACTGTGCTTCCTACACACACGGGCCATATCTAGTTCAATTCTGCTTAGGAAACTGACAAGAACAGTAGCTCCTCTTCAGTCCAATACACTGTACTTGCTGGGAAGAGACGCGAGGGTATTTGCACTGTGTATGGCAAAGGGAGTGCAATAGTGACTCTTCTTATGAGAAAACAACTCTTGCTCGTAGGACCAGAAACTGCATGTGTATTTCAACTCCATTTAGAACTGGGAAACAAACGCTATCTCGCCTTACAAGCAACACACTCTGCTTTTGAGAAAAGAGCACTCTTCTCTCTACTGTGTTTCCTATGGGGTTCGAAATGTGAGCTTGCTCAGAACAAAAGAACTTTGCTTCCTACACACACGGGCTATATCATGTTCAATTCTGCTTAGGAAACTGACAAGAAGAGTAGAACCTCTTCAGTCCAATAGACTGTACATGCTAGGAACAGACGCCAGTGCTATTTGCCCTGTGTGTGACAATGGGAGAACAATAGTGACTCTTCTTACCAGAAAACAACTCTTGCTTGTAGGACCAGAAACTGCATGTGATTCAACTCCATTTAGGACTGGGAAACAAACGCTAGCTCGCCTTACAAGAAACACTCTCTGCTTTTGAGAAAAGAGAACTCTTCTACTCTACTGTGTTTCCTATGGGGTCCAAACAGTGAGCTTGCTCAGAACAAAAGAACTGTGCTTCCTACACACACGGGCCATATCTAGTTCAATTCTGCTTAGGAAACTGAAAAGAACAGTAGCTCCTCTTCAGTCCAATACACTGTACTTGCTGGGAACAGACGAGAGGGCTATTTGCACTATGTATGGCAAAGGGAGCACAATAGTCACTCTTCTACCAGAAAACAACTCTTGCTCGTAGGACCAAAAACTGCATTTGATTCAACTCCATTTAGGACTAGGAAACAAACGCTAGCTCGCCTTACAAGAAACACACTCTGCTTTTGAGAATAGGGCACACATCTACTCTAATGTGTTTCCTATGGGGTCCAAACAGTGCGCTTGCTCAGAACAAAAGAACTGTGCTTCCTACACACACTGGCCATATCTAGTTCAACTTTGCTTAGGAAACTGAAAAGAACAGGAGATCCTCTTCATTCCAATACGCTGTACATGCTGGGTACAGACGCCAGTGCTATTTGCACTGTGTATGGCAATGGGAGCACAAGAGTGACTCTTCTTACAAGAAAACAACCCTTGCTCATAAGGCCAGAACCTGCATGTGATTCAACTCCATTTAGGACTGGGAAACAAACGCTAGCTCGCCTTACAAGAAACACACTCTGCTTTTGAGAAAAGAGCACTCTTCTACTCTACTGTTTTTCCTATGGGGTCCGAACAGAGAGCTTGATGAGAACAAAAGAACTGTGTTCCTGCACACACGGGCCATATCTAGTTCAACTCTGCTTAGGAAACTGACAAGAACAGTAGCTCCTATTCAGTCCAATACACTGTACTTGCTGGGAACAGACGCGAGTGCTATTTGCACTGTGTATGGAAATGGGAGCACAATAGTGACTTTCCTTACCAGAAAACAACTCTTGCTCGTAGGAACGGAAACTGCATGTGATTCAACTCCATTTAGGATTGGGAAACAAACGCTAGCTCGCCTTACAAGAAACACACTCTGATTTTGAGGAAAGAGCACTCTTCTACTCTACTGTGTTTCCTATAGGGCCAGAACAGTGAGCTTGCTGAGTACAAAAGAACTGTGCTTCCTACACACATGGGCCATATCTAGTTCAACTCTGCTTAGGAACCTGACAAGAACAGTAGATCCTCTTCAGTCCAATACACTGTACATGCTGAGAATAGAGGCCAGTGCTATTTGCCCTGTGTATATCAAAGGGAGCGCAATAGTGACTCTTATTACCCGAAAAAACACTTGCTCGTAGGACCTGAAACTGCATGTGATTCAACTCCATTTAGGACTGGGAAACAAACGCTAGCTCGCCTTACAAGAAACACACTCTGCTTTTGAGAAAAGAGCACTCTTCTACTCCACTGTGTTTCCTATAGGGCTAGAACAGTGAGCTTGCTCAGAACAAAAGAACTGTGCTTCCTACACACACGGGCCATATCTTGTTCAATTCTGCTTAGGAAACTGACAAGAACAGTAGATCCTCTTCAGTCCAATACACTGTAAATGCTGGGTACAGACGACAGTGCTATTTGCACTGTGTATGGCAATGGGAGTGCAATAGTGACTCTTATTACCAGAAAACAACTCTTGCTCGTAGGACCAGAAACTGCATGTGATTCAACTCCATTTAGGACTGGGAATCAAACGCTAGCTCGCCTTACAAGAAACACACTCTGCTTTGGTGAAAAGAGCACTCCTCTACTCTACTGTGTTTCCTATAGGGCCAGAACAGTGAGCTTGCTCAGAACAAAAGAACTGTGCTTCCTACACACATGGACCATATCTAGTTCAACTCTGCTTAGGAAACTGACAAGAACAGTAGCTCCTCTTCAGTCCAATACACTGTACTTGCTGGGAAGAGACGCGAGGGTATTTGCACTGTGTATGGCAAAGGGAGTGCAATAGTGACTCTTCTTACGAGAAAACAACTCTTGCTCGTAGGACCAGAAACTGCATGTGTATTTCAACTCCATTTAGAACTGGGAAACAAACGCTATCTCGCCTTACAAGCAACACACTCTGCTTTTGAGAAAAGAGCACTCTTCTCTCTACTGTGTTTCCTATGGGGTTCGAAATGTGAGCTTGCTCAGAACAAAAGAACTGTGCTTCCTACACACACGGGCTATATCATGTTCAATTCTGCTTAGGAAACTTACAAGAAGAGTAGAACCTCTTCAGTCCAATAGACTGTACAAGCTAGGAACAGACGCCAGTGCTATTTGCCCTGTGTGTGACAATGGGAGAACAATAGTGACTCTTCTTACCAGAAAACAACTCTTGCTCGTAGGTCCAGAAACTGCATGTGATTCAACTCCATTTTGGACTGGGAAACAAAAGCTAGCTCGCCTTACAAGAAACACACTCTGCTTTTGAGAAAAGAGCACTCTTCTATTCTACTGTGTTTCCTATGGGGTCCGAACAGTGAGCTTGCTCAGAACAAAAGAACTGTGCTTCCTACACTCACGGGCCATATCTAGTTCAACTCTGCTTAGGAAACTGAAAAGAACAGTAGATCCTCTTCAGTCCAATACGCTGTACATGCTGGGTACAGACTCCAGTGCTATTTGCACTGTGTATGGCAATGGGAGCGCAATAGTGACTCTTCTTACCAGAAAACAACTCTTGCTCGTAGGACCAGAAACTGCATGTGATTCAACTCCATTTAGGACTGGGAAACAAACGCTAGCTCGCCTTACAAGAAACACTTTCTGCTTTTGAGAAAAGAGCACTCTTCTACTCTACTGTGTTTCCTATGGGGTCCAAACAGTGAACTTGCTCATAACAAAAGAACTGTGCTTCCTACACACACGGTCCATATCTAGTTCAATTCTGCTTAGGAAACTGAAAAGAACAGTAGCTCCTCTTCAGTCCAATACACTGTACTTGCTGGGAACAGACGCGAGTGCTATTTGCACTGTGTATGGCAATGGGAGCGCAATAGTGACTCTTCTTACCAGAAAACAACTCTTGCTCGTAGGACAAGAAACTGCATGTGATTCAACTCCATTTAGGACTGGGAAACCAACGCTAGCTCGCCTTACAAGAAACACACTCTGCTTTTGAGAAAAGAGCACTCTTCTACTCTACTGTGTTTCCTATGGGGTCCAAACAGTGAGCTTGCTCAGAACAAAAGAACTGTGCTTCCTACACACACGGGCCATATCTAGTTCATTTCTGCTTAGGAAACTGACAAGAACAGTAGCTCCTCTTCAGTCCAATACACTGTACTTGCTGGGAACAGACGCGAGAGCTATTTGCACTGTGTATGGCAATGGGAGCGCAATAGTGACTTACCTTACCAGAAAACAACTCTTGCTCGTAGGAATGGAAACTGCATGTGATTCAACTCCGTTTAGGACTGTGAAACAAACGCTAGCTCGCCTTACAAAAACACACTCTGCTTTTGAGGAAAGAGCACTCTTCTACTCTACTGTGTTTCCTATAGGGCCAGAACTGTGAGCTTGCTGAGTACAAAAGAACTGTGCTTCCTACACACATGGGCCATATCTAGTTCAACTCTGCTTAGGAAAATGACAAGAACAGTAGCTCCTCTTCAGTCCAATACACTGTACTTGCTGGGAACAGACATGAGGGCTATTTGCACTGTGTATGGCAAAGGGAGCGCAATAGTGACTCTTCTAACCAGAAAACAACTCTTGCTGGTAGGACCAGAAACTGCATGTGTATTTCAACTCCATTTAGGACTGGGAAATAAATGCTAGCTCGCCTTACAAGAAACACACTCTGCTTTTGAGAAAAGAGCACTCGTCTACTCTACTGTTTTTCCTATGGGGTCCAAATATTGAGCTTGCTGAGTACAAAAGAACTGTGCTTCCTACACACACGGGCCATATCTAGTTCAATTCTGCTTAGGAAACTGACGAGAAGAGTAGCTCCTATTCAGTCCAATACACTGTACTTGATGGGAACAGACGCGAGTGCTATTTGCACTGTGTATGGAAATGGGAGCACAATAGTGACTTTCCTTACCAGAAAACAACTCTTGCTCGTAGGAACGGAAACTGCATGTGATTCAACTCCATTTAGGACAGGGAAACAAACGCTAGCTCGCCTTACAAGAAACACACTCTGCTTTTGAGAAAAGAGCACTCTTCTACTCTACTGTGTTTCCTATGGCGTCCGAACAGTGAGCTTGTTTAGAACAAAAGAACTGTGCTTCCTACAAACACGGGCCATATCTAGTTCTACTCTGCTTAGGAAACTGAAAAGAACAGTAGATCCTCTTCATTCCAATACGCTGTACATGCTGGGTACAGACTCTTCTAACCAGAAAACAACTCTTGCTGGTAGGACCAGAACCTGCATGTGTATTTCAACTCCATTTAGTACTGGGAAACAAACGCTAGCTCGCCTTACAAGAAACACACTCAGCATTTGAGAAAAGAGCACTCTTCTACTCTACTGTGTTTCCTATAGGGCCAGAACAGTGAGCTTGCTGAATACAAAAGAACTGTGCTTGCTACACACATGGGCCATATCTCGTTCAACTCTGCTTAGGAAACTGACATGAACAGTCGCTCCTCTTCAGTCCAATACACTGTACTTGCTGGGAATAGACGCCAGTGCTATTTGCATTGTGTATGGCAAAGGGAGCGCAATAGTGACTCTTCTTACCAGAAAACAACTCTTGCTCGTAGGACCAAAAACTGCATTTGATTCAACTCCATTTAGGACTGGGAAACAAACGCTAGCTCGCCTTACAAGAAACACACTCTGCTTTTGAGAAAAGAGCATTCTTCTACTCTACTGTGTTTTCTATGGGGTCCGAACAGTGAGCTTGCTGAGAACAAAAGAACTGTGCATCCTACACACACGGCCCATATCTAGTTCAACTCTGCTTAGGAAACTGACAAGAACAGTAGCTCCTCTTCAGTCCAATACACTGTACTTGCTGGAAACAGACGAGAGGGCTATTTGCACTATGTATGGCAAAGGGAGCGCAATAGTAACTCTTCTTACCAGAAAACAACTCTTGATCGTAGGACCAAAAACTGCATTTGATTCAACTCCATTTAGGACTAGGAAACAAACGCTAGCTCGCCTTACAAGAAACACACTCTGCTTTTGAGAAAAGAGCACTCTTCTACTCTACTGTGTTTCCTATGGGGTCTGAACAGTGAGCTTGTTCAGAACAAAAGAACTGTGCTTCCTACACACACGGGCCATATCTAGTTCAACTCGGCTTAGGAAACTGAAAAGAACAGTAGATCCTCTTCATTCCAATACGCTGTACATGCTGGGTACAGACGCCAGTGCTATTTGCACTGTGTATGGCAATGGGAGCGCAATAGTGACTCTTCTTACCAGAAAACAACCCTTGCTCATAGGACCAGAAACTGCATGTGATTCAACTCCATTTAGGACTGGGAAAGAAACGCTAGCTCACCTTACAAAAACACACTCTGCTTTTGAGGAAAGAGCACTCTTCTACTCTACTGTGTTTCCTATAGGGCCAGAACAGTGAGCTTGCTCAGAACAAAATAACTGTGCTTCCTACACACATGGACCATATCTAGTTCAACTCTGCTTAGGAAACTGACAAGAACAGTAGCTCCTCTTCAGTCCAATACACTGTACTTGCTGGGAACAGACGCGAGGGCTATTTGCACGATGTATGGCAAAGGGAGCGCAATAGTGACTCTTCTTACCAGAAAACAACTCTTGCTCGTAGGACCAGAAACTTCATGTGTATTTCAACTCCATTTAGGACTGCGAAACAAACGCTAGCTCACCTTACAAGAAACACACTCTGCTTTTGAGAAAAATGCACTCTTCTACTCTACTGTGTTTTCTACGGGGTTCGAAATGTGAGTTTGCTCAGAACAAAAGAACTGTGCTTCCTACACACACGGGCCATATCTAGTTCAATTCTGCTTAGGAAACTGACAAGAACTGTAGATCCTCTTCAGTCCAATACACAGTACATGCTGGGTAAAGACGCCAGTGCTATTTGCACTGTGTATGGCAATGGGAGCGCAATAGTGACTTTTTCTACCAGAAAACAACTCTTGCTCGTAGGACCAGAAACTGCATGTGATTCAACTCCATTTAGGACAGGGAAACAAACGCTAGCTCGCCTTACAAGAAACACACTCTGCTTTTGAGAAAAGAGCACTCTTCTACTCTACTGTGTTTCCTATGGGGTCCAAACAGTGACCTTGCTCAGAACAAAAGAACTGTGCTTCCTACACACACGGGCCATATCTAGTTCAATTCTGCTTAGGAAACTGACAAGAACAGTAGCTCCTCTTCAGTCCAATACACTGTACTTGCTGGGAACAGACGCGAGTGCTTTTTGCACTGTGTACGTCAATGGGAGCACAATAGTGACTTTCCTTACCAGAAAACATCTCTTGCTCGTAGGAATGGAAACTGCATGTGATTCAACTCCATTTAGGACTGGAAAACAAACGCTAGCTCGCCTTACAAGAAACACACTCTGCTTTTGAGGAAAGAGCACTCTTCTACTCTACTGTGTTTCCTATAGGGCCAGAACAGTGAGCTTGCTGAGTACAAAAGAACTGTGCTTCCTACACAATTGGGCCATATCTAGTTCAACTCTGCTTAGGAACCTGACAAGAACAGTAGATCCTCTTCAGTCCAATACACAGTACATCCATGAGTATGACAATTGGAGTGCAATAGTGACTCTTATTACCAGAAAAAACTCTTGCTCGTAGGAACAGAAACTGCATGTGATTCAACTCCATTTAGGACTGGGAAACAAACGGTAGCTCGCCTTACAAGAAACACACTCTGCTTTTGAGAAAACAGCACTCTTCTACTCTACTGTGTTTCCTATGGGGTCCAAACAGTGAGCGTGCTCAGAACAAAAGAACTGTGTTTCCTACACACACGGGCCATATCTAGTTCACTTCTGCTTAGGAAACTGACAAGAACAGTAGCTCCTCTTCAGTCCAATACACTGTACTTGCTGGGAACAGACGCGAGTGCTATTTGCACTGTGTATGGCAATGGGAGCACAATAGTGACTTTCCTTACCAGAAAACAACTCTTGCTCGTAGGAACGGAAACTGTATGTGATTCAACTCCATTTAGGACTGGGAAACAAACGCTAGCTCGCCTTACAAGAAACACACTCTGCTTTTGAGAAAAGAGCACTCTTCTACTCTACTGTGTTTCCTATAGGCCCAGAACAGTGAGCTTGCTCAGAACAAAAGAACTGTGCTTCCTACACACACGGGCCATATCTAGTTCAATTCTGCTTAGAGAACTGACAAGAACAGTAGATCCTCTTCAGTCCAATACACTGTACATGCTGGGTACAGACGCCAGTGCTATTTGCACTGTGTATGGCAATGGGAGCTAAATAGTGACTTTCCTTACCAGAAAACAACTCTTGCTCCTAAGAACGGAAACTGCATGTGATTCAACTCCATTTAGGACTGCGAAACAAATGCTAGCTCGCCTTACAATAAACAAACTCTGCTTTTGTGGAAAGAGCACTCTTCTACTCTACTGTTTTTCCTATAGGGCCAGAACAGTGAGCTTGCTGAGTACAAAAGAACTGTGCTTCCTACACACATGGGCCATATCTAGTTCAACTCTGCTTAGGAAAATGACAAGAACAGTAGCTCCTCCTCAGTCCAATACACTGTAATTGCTGGGAACAGACGCGAGGGCTATTTGCACTGTGTATGGCAAAGGGAGCACAATAGTGACCCTTCTTACCAGAAAACAACTCTTGCTCGTAGGACCAGAAACTGCATGTGTATTTCATCTCCATTTAGGACTGGGAAACAAACGCTAGCTCGCCTTACAAGAAACACACTCTGCTTTTGAGAAAAATGCACTCATCTACTCTACTGTGTTTTCTATGGGGTTCGAAATGTGAGCTTGCTCAGAACAAAAGAACTGTGCTTCCTACAGACACGGGCCATATCTTGTTCAATTCTGCTTAGGAAACTGACAAGAACAGTAGCTCCTCTTCAGTCCAATACACTGTACTTGCTGGGAACAGACGCGAGGGCTATTTGCATTGTGTATGGCAAAGGGAGAGCAATAGTGACTCTTCTAACCAGAAAACATCTCTTGCTGGTAGGACCAGAAACTGCATGTGTATTTCAACTCCATTTATTACTGGGAAACAAACGCTAGCTCGCCTTACAAGAAACACACTCTGCTTTTGAGGAAAGAGCACTCTTCCCTCTACTGTGATTCCTATGGGGTTCGAACAGTGAGCTTGCTTATAACAAAAGAACTGTGCTTCCTACACTCACGGGCCTTATTTAGTTCAACTTTGCTTAGAAAACTGACATGAACAGTAGCTCCTCTTCACACCAATACACTGTACTTGCTGGAAACAGACGCGAGTGTTATTTGTACTATGTATGGCAATGGGAGCACAATAGTGACTCTTATTACCAGAAAACAATTCTTGCTCGTAGGACCAAAAACTGCATTTGATTCAACTCCATTTAGGACTGGGAAACAAACGCTAGCTCGCCTTACAAGAAACACACTCTGCTTTTGAGAAAAGAGCACTCTTCTACTCTACTGTGTTTCCTATGGGATCCAAACAGTGAGCTTGCTGAGAACAAAAGAACTGTGCTTCCTACACACACGGGCCATATCTAGTTCAACTCTGCTTAGGAAACTGACAAGAACAGTAGTTCCTCTTCAGTCCAATACACTGTACTTGCTGGGAACAGACGAGCGGGCTATTTGCACTATGTATGGCAAAGGGAGCGCAATAGTGACTCTTCTTACCAGAAAACAACTCTTGCTCGTAGGACCAAAAACTGCATTTGATTCAACTCCATTTAGAACTGGGAAACAAACGCTAGCTTGCCTTACAAGAAACACACTCTGCTTTTGAGAAAAGAGCACTCTTCTACTCTACTGTGTTTCCAATGGGGTCTGAACAGTGAGCTTGTTCAGAACAAAAGAACTGTGCTTCCTACACACACAGGCCATATCTAGTTCAACTCTGCTTAGGAAACTGACAAGAACAGTAGATCCTCTTCATTCCAATACACTGTACATGCTGGGTACAGACGCCAGTGCTACTTGCACTGTGTATGGCAATGGGAGCGCAATAGTGACTCTTCTTACCAGAAAACAACCCTTGCTCATAGGACTAGAAACTGCATGTGATTCAACTGCTTTTAGGACTGGGAAACAAACACTAGCTCGCCTTACAAGAAACACACTCTGCTTTTGAGAAAAGAGCACTCTTCTACTCTACTGTGTTTCCTATGGGGTCCAAACAGTGAGCTTGCTCAGAACAAAAGAACTGTGCTTTCTACACACACGGGCCATATCTAGTTCAATTCTGCTTAGAAAACTGACAAGAACAGTAAATCCTCTTCAGTCCAATACACTGTACATCCTGGGAACAGAGGCCAGTGCTATTTGCCCTGAGTATGACAATGGGAGCACAATTGTGACTCTTATTACCAGAAAAAACTCTTGCTCCTTGGACCAGAAAATGCATGTGATTCAACTCCATTTAGGACTGGGAAACAAACGCTAGCTCGCCTTACAAGAAACACACTCTGCTTTTGAGAAAAGAGCACTCTTCTACTCTACTGTGTTTCCTATTGGATCCAAACAGTGAGATTGCTCAGAACAAAAGAACTGTGCTTCCTACACACACGGGCCATATCTAGTTCAATTCTGCTTAGGAAACTGACAAGAACAGTAGCTCCTCTTCAGTCCAATACACTGTACTTGCTGGGAACAGACGCGATTGCTATTTGCACTGTGTATAGCAATGGGAGTGCAAGAGTGACTTTCCTTACCAGAAAACAACTCTTGCTCATAGGAACGGAAACTGCATGTGATTCAACTCCATTTAGGACTGCGAAACAAACGCTAGCTCGCCTTACAAAAAACACACTCTGCTTTTGAGGAAAGAGCACTCTTCTACTCTACTGTGTTTCCTATAGGGCCAGAACAGTGAGCTTGCTGAGTACAAAAGAACTGTGCTTCCTACACACATGGGCCATATCTCGTTCAACTCTGCTTAGGAAACTGACAAGAACAGTAGCTCCTCTTCAGTCCAATACACTGTACTTGCTGGGAACAGACGCGAGGGCTATTTGCACTGTGTATGGCAAAGGGAGCACAATAGTGACTCTTCAAAACCAGAAAAGAACTCTTGATCGTAAGACCAGAAACTGCATGTGTATTTCAACTCCATTTAGGACTGGGAAACAAACGCTAGCTCGCCTTACAAGAAACACACTCTGCTTTTGAGAAAAATGCACTCTTCTACTCTACTGTGTTTCCTATGGGGTTCGAAATGTGAGCTTGCTCAGAACAAAAGAACTGTGCTTCCTACACCCACGGGCCATATCTTGTTCAATTCTGCTTAGGAAACTGACAAGAACAGTAGAACCTCTTCAGTCCAATAGACTGTACATGCTGAGAACAGACGCCAGTGCTATTTGCCCTGTGTGTGACAATGGGAGCGCAATAGTGACTCTTCTTACCAGAAAACAACTCTTGCTCGTATGACCAGAAACTGCATTTGATTCAACTCTATTTAGGACTGGGAAACAAACGCTAGCTCGCCTTACAAGAAACACACTCTGCTTTTGAGAAAAGAGCACTCTTCTACTCTACTGTGTTTCCTATGGGGTCTGAACAGTGAGCTTACTCAGAACAAAAGAACTGTGCTTCCTACACACACGGGCCATATCTAGTTCAACTCTGCTTAGGAAACTGAAAAGAACAGTAGATCCTCTTCAGTCCAATACGCTGTACATGCTGGGTACAGACTCCAGTGCTATTTGCACTGTGTATGGCAATGGGAACACAATAGTGACTCTTCTTACCAGAAAACAACTCTTGCTCGTAGGACCAGAAACTGCATGTGAATCAACTCCATTTAGGACTGGGAAACAAACGCTAGCTCGCCTTACAAGAAACACACTCTGCTTTTGAGGAAAGAGCACTCTTCTACTCTACTGTGTTTCCTATGGAGTTCCAAATGTGAGCTAGCTCAGAACAAAAGAACTGTGCTTCCTACACACACGGGCCATATCTTGTTCAATTCTGCTTAGCAAACTGACAAGAACAGTAGAACCTCTTCAGTCCAATACACTGTACATGCTGGGAACAGACGCCAGTGCTATTTGCCCTGTGTGTGACAATGGGAGCACAATAGTGACTCTTCTTACCAGAAAACAACTCTTGCTCGTATGACCAGAAACTGCATGTGATTCAACTCCATTTAGGACTGGGAAACAAACGCTAGCTCGCCTTACAAGAAACAGAGTCTGCTTTTGAGAAAAGACCACTCTTCTACTCTACTGTGTTTCCTATGGGGTCTGAACAGTGAGATTGCTCAGAACAAAAGAACTGCGCTTCCTACACACACGGGCCATATCTAGTCCAACTCTGCTTAGGAAACTGAAAAGAACAGTAGATCCTCTTCAGTCCAATACGCTGTACATGCTGGGTACAGACGCCAGTGCTATTTGCACTGTGTATGGCAATGGGAGTGCAATAGTGACTCTTCTTACCAGAAAACAACTCTTGCTTGTAGGACCAGAAACTGCATGTGATTCAACTCCATTTAGGACTGGGAAACAAACGCTAGCTTGCCTTACAAGAAACACACCCTGCTTTTGAGAAAACAACACTCTTCTACTCTACTGTGTTTCCTATAGGGCCAGAACAGTGAGCTTGCTCAGAACAAAAGAACTGTGCTTCCTACACACACGGGCCATAACTACTTCAATTCTGCTTAGGAAACTGACAAGAACAGTAGCTCCTCTTCAGTCCAATACACTCTACTTGCTGGGAACAGACGCGAGTGCTATTTGCACTGTGTATGGCAATGGGAGCGCAATAGTGACTTTCCTTACAAGAAAACAACTCTTGCTCGTAGAAACGGAAACTGCATGTGATTCAACTCCATTTAGGACTGGGAAACAAACACTAGCTCGCCTTACAATAAACACACTCTGCTTTTGAGGAAAGAGCACTCTTCTACTCTACTGTGTTTCCTATAAGGCCAGAACAGTGAGCTTGCTGTGTACAAAAGAACTGTGCTTCCTACACACATGGGCCATATCTTGTTCAACTCTGCGTAGGAACCTGACAAGAACAGTAGATCCTATTCAGTCCAATACACTGTACTTGCTGGGAACAGACGCGAGGGCTATTTGCACGGTGTATGGCAAAGGGAGCACAATAGTGACTCTTCAAAACCAGAAAAGAACTCTTGCTCGTAAGACCAAAAACTGCAAGTGTATTTCAACTCCATTTAGGACTGGGAAACAAACGCTAGCTCGCCTTACAAGAAACACACTCTGCTTTTGAGAAAAGAGCACTCTTCTACTCTACTGTGTTTCATATGGGGTTCGAAATGTGAGCTTGCTCAGAACAAAAGAACTGTGCTTCCTACACACACGGACCATATCTTGTTCAATTTCTGCTTAGGAAACTGACAAGAACAGTGGAACCTCTTCAGTCCAATAGACTGTACATGCTGGGAACAGATGCCAGTGCTATTTGCCCTGTGTGTGACAATGGGAGCACAATAGTGACTCTTCTTACTAGAAACAACTCTTGCTCGTATGACCAGAAACTGCATGTGATTCAACTCTATTTAGGACTGGGAAACAAACGCTAGCTCGTCTTACAAGAAACACACTCTGCTTTTGAGAAAAGACCACTCTTCTACTCTACTGTGTTTCCTATGGTGTCCGAACAGTGAGATTGCTCAGAACAAAAGAACTGCGCTTGCTACACACACGGGCCATATCTAGTTCAACTCTGCTTAGGAAACTGACAAGAATAGTAGATCCATTTCAGTGCAATACACTGTACATGCTGGGAACAGAGGCCTGTGCTATTTGCCCTGTGTATGACAATGGGAGCGCAATAGTGACTCTTATTACCAGAAAAAACTCTTGCTCGTAGGACCAGAAACTGGATGTGATTCAACTCCATTTAGAACTGGGAAACAAACACGAGCTTGCCTTACAAGAAACACACTCTGCTTTTGAGAAAAGAGCACTCTTCTACTCTACTGTGTTTCCTATAGGGCTAGAACAGTGAGCTTGCTCAGAACAAAAGAACTGTGCTTCCTACACACACGGGCCATATCTAGTTCAATTCTGCTTAGGAAACTGACAAGAACAGTAGATCATCTTCAGTCCAATACACTGTACATGCTGGGTACAGACGCCAGTGCTATTTGCGCTGTGTATGGCAATGGGGGCGCAATAGTGACTCTTCTTACCAGAAAACAACTCTTGCTCGTAGGACCAGAAACTGCATGTGATTCAACTCCATTTAGGACTGGGAAACAAACGCTAGCTCACCTTACAAGAAACACACTCTGCTTTTGAGAAAAGAGCACTCTTCTACTCTACTGTGTTTCCTATGGGGTTCAAACAGTGAGCTTGCTCAGAACAAAAGAACTGTGCTTCCTACACACTCGGGCCATATCTAGTTCAATTCTGCTTAGGAAACTGACAAGAACAGTAGCTCCTCTTCAGTCCAATACACATTACTTGCTGGGAACAGTCGCGAGTGCTATTTGCAGTGTGTATGGCAATGGAAGCGCAATAGTGACTCTTCTTACCAGAAAACAACTCTTGCTCATAGGACGAAAAACTGCATGGGATTCAACTCCATTTAGGACTGGGAAACAAACGCTAGCTCGCCTTACAAGAAACACACTCTGCTTTTGAGAAAAGAGCACTCTTCTACTCTACTGTGTTTTCATTGCGGTCCGAACAGTCAGCTTGCTCAGAACAAAAGAAATGTGCTTCCTACACACACGGTCCGTATCTAGTTCAACTCTGCTTATGAAACTGACAAGAACAATACCTAATCTTCAGTACAATACACTGTACTTGCTGGGATCAGACGCGAGTGCTCTTTGCACTGTGCATGGCAATGGGAGCACAATAGTGACTTTCCTTACCAGAAAATAACTCTTGCTCGTGGGACCAACAACTGCATGTGATTCAACTCCATTTAGGACTGGAAAAAAAAGGCTATCTCGCCTTACAAGCAACACACTCTGCTTTTGAGAAAAGAGCACTCTTCTACTCTACTGTGTTTCCAATAGGGCCAGAACAGTGAGCTTGCTCAGAACAAAAGAACTGTGTTTCCTACACACACGGCCATATCTAGTTCAATTCTGCTTAGGAAACTGACAAGAACAGTAGATCCTCTTCAGTCCAATACACTGTACATGCTGGGAACAGACGACAGTGCTATTTGCTTTTTGTATGACAGTGGGAGCACAATAGTGACTCTTCTTACCAGAAAACAACTCTTGCTCATAGGACCAGAAACTGCATGTGATTCAACTCCATTTAGGACTGGGAAACAAACGCTAGCTCGCCTTACAAAAAACAAACTCTGCTTTTTAAGAAAGAGCACTCTTCTACTCTAATGTGTTTCCTATGGGGTCCGAACAGTGAGCTTGCTCAGAACAAAAGAACTGTGCTTCCTACACACACAGGCCATATCTAGGTCAACTCTGCTTAGGAAACTGACAAGAACAGTAGCTCCTCTTCAGTCCAATACACTGTACTGCCTGGGAACAGACGCGAGTGCTATTTGCACTGTGTGTGGCAATGGGAGTACAATATTGACTTTCATACCAGAAAACGACTCTTGCTCGTAGGACAAGAAACTGCATGTGATTCAACTCCATTTAGAACTGGGAAACAAAGGCTAGCTCGCCTTACAAGAAACACACTCTGCTTTTGAGAAAAGATCACTCTTCTACTCTTCTGTGTTTCCTATAGGGCCAGAACAGTGAGCATGCTCAGAACAAAAGAACTGTGCTTCCTACACACACGGCCATATCTAGTTCAATTCTGCTTAGGAAACTGACAAGAACAGTAGATCCTCTTCAGTCCAATACACTGTACATGCTGGGAACAGACGCCAGTGCTATTTGCCCTGTGTGTGACAATGGGAGCGCTATAGTGACTCTTCTTACCAGAAAACAACTCTTGCTCGTTGGACCAGAAACTGCATGTGATTCAAATCCATTTAGAACAGGAAAACAAACGCTAGCTCGCCTTACAAGAAACACACTATGCTTTTGAGAAAAGGGCACTCTTCTACTCTAAGGTGTTTCCTATTGGGTCCGAAGAGTGAGCTTGCTCAGAACAAAACAACTGTGCTTCCTACACACACGGTCCATATCTAGTTCAACTCTGCTTAGGAAACGGACAAGAACAGTAGCTCCTCTTCAGTCCATTACACTTTACTTGATGGGAACAGACGCGAGTCCTATTTGCGCCGTGGGTGGCAATGGGAGCACAATAGTGACTTTCCTTACCAGAAAACAACTCTTGCTTGTAGGACCAAAAACTGCATGTGATTCAACTCCATTTAGGACTGGAAACAAACGCTAGCTCGCCTTACAAGAAACACACTCTGCTTTTGAGAAAAGAGCACTCTTCTACTCTACTGTGTTTCCTATAGGGCCAAAACAGTGAGCTTGCTCAGAACAAAAGAACTGTGCTTCCTACACACACGGGCCATATCTAGATCAATTCTGCTTAGGAAACTGACAAGAACAGTAGATCCTCTTAAGTCCAATACACTGTACATGCTGGGAACAGTTGCCAGTGCTATATGCCCTGTGTATGACAATGGGAGCGCACTAGTGACTCTTCTTACCAGAAAACAACTCTTGCTCGTAGGACCAGAAACTGCATGTGATTCAACTCCATTTAGGACTGAGAAACAAACGCTAGCTCGCCTTACAAGAAACACTCTCTGCTTTTGATAAAAGGGCACTCTTCCACTCTACTGTATTTCCTATTGGGTCCGAACAGTGAGCTTGCTCAGAAGAAAATAAATGTTCTTCCTACACACACGGCCATAGCTAGTTCAATTCTGCTTAGGAAACTGACAAGAACAGTAGATCCTCTTCCGTCCAATACACTGTACATGCTGGGAACAGACGCCAGTGCTATTTGCCCTGTGTATGCCAATGGGAGCACAATAGTGACTCTTGATACCAGAAAACAACTCTTGCTTCTAGGACCAGAAACTGCATGGGATTCAACCCCATTTAGGACTGGGAAACAAACAATAGCTAGCATTAAAAGAAACACACTCTGCTTTTGAGAAAAGAGCACTATTCTACTCTAATGTGTTTCCTATATGGCCAGAACAGTGAGCTTGCTCAGAACAAAAGAACTGTGCTTCCTACACACACGGCCATATCTAGTTCAAGTCAGCTTAGGAAAATGAGAAGAACAGTAGATCCTGTTCAGTCCACTACAGTGTACATGCTGGGAACAGACGCCAGTGCTATTTGCCCTGTGTATGACAATGGGAGCACAATAGTGACTCTTCTTACCAGAAAACAATTTTTGCTCCTGGGACCAGAAACTGCATGTGATTCAACTCCATTTAGGACTGGGAAACAAACGCTAGCTCGCCTTACAAGGATCACACTCTGCTTTTGAGAAAAGAGCCCTCTTCTACTCTACTGTGTTTCCTATGGGGTCCGAACAGACAGCTTGCTCAGAAAAAAAGAGCTGTGCTTCCTACACACACGGGCTATATCCAGTTCAACTCTGCTTAGGAAACTGACAAGAACAGTTGATCCTCTTCAGTGCAATACACTGTACATGCAGGGAACAGACGCCAGTGCTATTTGCACTGTGTATGGCAATGGGAGTGCAAGAGTGACTCTTCTTACCATAAAACAACTCTTGCTCGTAGGACCAGAAACTGCATGTGATTCAACTCCATTTAGCACTGGGAAACAAATGCTAGCTTTTTTTTACAAGAAACACACTCTGCTTTTGAGAAAAGAACACTCTTCTACTCTGCTGTGTTTTCTATAGGGCCAAAACAGTGAGCTTGCTCGGAACAAAAAAGCTGTGCTTCCTACACACACGGCTATATCTAGTTCAATTCTGTTTAGGAAACTGACAAGAACAGTAGATCCCCTTCAGTCCAATACACTGTACATGCTGGGAACAGACGCCAGTGCTATTTGCACTGTGTATGAAAATAGGAGCACAATAGTGACTCTTCTTACCAGAAAACAGCTCTTGATCGTAGGACCAGAAACTGCATGTGATTCAACTCCATTTAGGACTTGGAAACAAACGCAAGCTCTCCTTACAAGAAACACTCTCTGCTTTTTAGAAAAGAGCACTCTTCTACTCTATTGTGTTTCCTATGGGGTCCGAAAAGTGAGCTTGCTCAGAAAAAAAGAACTATGCTTCCTACACACACGGGCTATATCTAGGTCAACTCTGCTTAGGAAACTGACAAGAACAGTAGCTCCTCTTCAGTCCAATACACTGTATTTGCTGGGAACAGACGCCCGTGCTATTTGCCCTGTGTATGACCCTGGGAGTAAAATAGTGACTCTTCTTACCAGAAAACAATTCTTGCTCGTAAGACCAGAAACTGCATGTGATTCAACTCCAATTTAGGACTGGGAAACAAACGCTAGCTCGCCTTACAAGAAACACACTCTGCTTTTGAGAAACGATCACTCTTCTACTGTACTGTATTTCCTATAGGGCCAGAACAGTGAGCATGCTCAGAACAAAAGAACTGTGCTTCCTACACACACGGCCATAGCTAGCTCAATTCTGCTTAGGAAACTGACAAGAACAGTAGATCCTCTTCCGTCCAATACACTGTACATGCTGGGAACAGACGCCAGTGCTATTTGCCCTGTGTATGACAATGGGAGCACAATAGTGACTCTTGATACCAGAAAACAACTCTTGCTCGTAGGACCAGAAACTGCATGGGATTCAACTCCATTTAGGACTGGGAAACAAACGCTAGCTCGCCTTACAAGAAACACACTCTGCTTTTGAGAAAAGAGCACTATTCTACTCTAATGTGTTTCCTATATTGCCAGAACAGTGAGCTTGCTCAGAACAAAAGAACTGTGCTTCCTACACACACGGCCATATCTAGTTCAACTCTGCTTAGGAAACTGACAAGAACAGTAGATCCTCTTCAGTCCAATACACTGTACATGCTGAGAACAGACGCCAGTGCTATTTGCCCTGTGTATGACAATAGAAGCGCAATAGTGACTCTTCTTACCAGAAAACAACTCTTGCTCGTTGGTGCAGAAACTGCAGGTGATTCAAATCCATTTAGGACAGGGAAACAAACGGTAGCTCGCCTTACAAGAAACACACTATGCTTTTGAGAAAAGGGCACTCTTCTACTCTACGGTGTTTCCTATTGGGTCCGAACAGCGAGCTTGCTCAGAACAAAAGAACTGTGCTTCCTACACACATGGGCCATATCTAGTTCAACTCTGCTTAGGAAACTGACAAGAACAGTAGCTCCTCTTCAGTCCAATACACTGTACTTGACGGGAACAGACGCGAGTCCTATTTGCACTGTGTGTGGCAATGTCGAGCACAATAGTGACTTTCTTACCAGAAAACAACTCTTGCTTGTAGGACCAAAAACTGCATGTGATTCAACTCCATTTAGGACTGGGAAACAAACGCTAGCTCGCCTTACAAGAAACACACTCTGCTATTGAGAAAAGAGCACTCTTCTACTCTACTCTGTTTCCTATAGGGCCAAAACAGTGAGCTTGCTCAGAAAAAAAAAAAACTGTGCTTCCTACACACACGGGCTATATCTAGTTCAACTCTGCTTAGGAAACTGACAAGAACAGTAGATCCTCTTCAGTCCAATACACTGAATTTGCTGGGAACAGACGCCAGTGCTATTTGCCCTGTGTATGACAGAGGGAGCACAATAGTGACTCTTCTTACCAGAAAAAAATTCTTGCTCGTAGGACCAGAAACTGCATGTGTTTAAACTCCCATTTAGGACTGGAAAACAAACGCTAGATCGCCTTACAAGCAACACACTCTGCTTTTGAGAAAAGAGCACTCTTCTACTCTACTGTGTTTCCTATAGGGCCAGAACAGTGAGCTTGCTCAGAACAAAAGAACTGTGCTTCCTACACATACGGCCATATCTAGATCAATTCTGCTTAGGAAACTGACAAGAACAGTAGATCCTTTTCAGTCCAATACACTGTACATGCTGGGAACAGACGACAGTGCTATTTGCTTTTTGTATGACAATGGGAGCACAATAGTGACTCTTCTTACCAGAAAACAACTATTGCTCATAGGACCAGAAACTGCATGTGATTCAACTCCATTTAGGACTGGGAAACAAATGCTAGCTCGCCTTACAAGAAACAAACTCTGCTTTTTAGGAAAGAGCACTCTTCTACTCTAATGTGTTTCCTATGGGGTCCGAACAGTGAGCTTCCTCAGTACAAAAGAACTGTGATTCCTACACACACAGGCCATATCTAGTTCAACTCTGCTTAGGAAACTTACAAGAACAGTAGCTCCTGTTCAGTCAAATGCACATTACTTCCTGTGAACAGACGCCAGTGCTATTTGCACTGTGTCTGGCAATGGGAGCGCAATAGTGACTCTTCTTACCAGAAAACAACTCTTGCTCATAGGATGAAATACTGCATGGGATTCAACTACGTTTAGGACTGGGAAACAAACGCTAGCTCGCCTTACAAGAAACACACTCTGCTTTTGAGAAAAGAGCACTCTTCTACTCGACTGTGTTTCCTATAGGGCCAGAACAGTGAGCTTGCTCAGAACAAAAGAACTGTGCTTCCTACACACACGGGCCATATCTAGATCAATTCTGCTTAGGAAACTGACAAGAACAGTAGATCCTCTTAAGTCCAATACACTGTACATGCTGGGAACAGATGCCAGTGCTATATGCCCTGTGTATGACAATGGGAGTGCACTAGTGACTCTTCTTACCAGAAAACAACTCTTGCTCGTAGGACCAGAAACTGCATGTGATTCAACTCCTTTTAGGACTGAGAAACAAACGCTAGCTCACCTTACAAGAAACACACTGTGCTTTTGAGAAAAGGGTACTCTACCACTCTACTGTATTTTCTATGGGGTCTGAACAGTGAGCTTGCTCAGAAGAAAAGTAATGTGCTTCCTACACACACGGCCATAGCTAGTTCAATTCTGCTTAGGAAACTGACAAGAACAGTATATCCTCTTCCGTCCAATACACTGTACATGATGGGAACAGAAGCCAGTGCTATTTTCCCTGTGTATGACAATGGGAGCACAATAGTGACTCTTGATACCAGAAAACAACTCTTGCTCGTAGGAACAGAAACTGCATGGGATTCAACTCCATTTAGGACTGGAAAACAAACAATAGCTAGCCTTAAAAGAAACACACTCTGCTTTTGAGAAAAGAGCACTAAACTACTCTAATCTGTTTCCTATATGGCCAGAACAGTGAGCTTGCTCAGAACAAAAGAACTGTGCTTCCTACACACACGGCCATATCTAGTTCAACTCTGCTTAGGAAACTGACAAGAACAGTAGATCCTCTTCAGTCCAATACACTGTATTTGCTGGGAACAGACTCCCGTGCTATTTGCCCTGTGTATGACCGTGGGAGCACAATAGTGACTCTTCTTACCAGAAAACAATTCTTGCTCGTAAGACCAGAAACTGCATGTGATTCAAATCCATTTAGGACAGGGCAACAAATGCTAGCTCACCTTACAAGAAACACACTATGCTTTTGAGAAAAGGGCACTCTTCTACTCTACGGTGTTTCCTATTGGGTCCGAACAGTGAGCTTGCTCAGAAGAAAAGAACTGTGCTTCCTACACACACGGCCATAGCTTGCTCAATTCTGCTTCGGAAACTGACAGGAACAGTAGATCCTCTTCCGTCCAATACACTGTACATGCTGGGAACAGACGCCAGTGCTATTTGCCCTGTGTATGACAATGGGAGCACAATAGTGACTCTTGATACCAGAAAATAACTCTTGCTCGTAGGACCAGAAACTGCATGGGATTCAACTCCATTTATGACTGGGAAACAAACGCTAGCTCGCCTTACAAGAAAGACACTATGCTTTTGAGAAAAGGGCACTCTTCTACTCTACGGTGTTTCCTATGGGGTCCGAACAGCGAGCTTGCTCAGAACAAAAGAACTGTGCTTCCTACACACACGGGCCATATCTAGTTCAACTATGCTTAGGAAACTGACAAGAACAGTAGCTTCTCTTCAGTCCAATACACTGTACTTGATGGGAACAGACGCGAGTCCTATTTGCACTGTGTGTGGCAATGGGAGCACAATAGTGACTCTTCTTACCAGAAAACAACTCTTGCTTGTAGGACCAAAAACTGCATGTGATTCAACTCCATTTAGGACTGGGAAACAAACGCTAGATTGCCTTACAAAAAACACTCTGCTTTTGAGAAAAGAGCACTCTTCTACTCTACTGTGTTTCCTATATGGCCAAAACAGTGAGCTTGCTCAAAAAAAAGAACTGTGCTTCCTACACACACGGTCTATATCTAGTTCAACTCTACTTAGGAAACTGACAAGAACAGTAGGTCCTCTTCATTCCAATACACTGTACATGCTCGGAACAGACGCCAGTGCTATTTTCCCTGTGTTTGACAATGGGAGCACAATATTGACTCTTCTTATCATAAAACAATTCTTTCTCATAGGACCAGAAACTGCATGTGATTCAACTCCCATTTAGGACTGGGAAACAAAGGCTAGCTCGCATTACAAGAAACACACTCTGCTTTTGAGAAAAGAGCACTCTTCTACTCGACTGTCTTTCCTATGGGTTCCGAACAGTGAGCTTGCTCAGAACAAAAGAACTGTGCTTCCTACACACACGGCCATATCTAGTTCAACTCTGCTTACGGAACTGACAAGAACAGTAGCTCCTCTTCAGTCCAATACACTGTACATGCTGGGAACAGATGCCAGTGCTATTTGCCCTGTGTATGACAGTGTGAGCACAATAGTGTCTCTTCTTCCCAGAAAGCAACTCTTGCTCGTAGGACCAGAAAATGCATGTGATTCAACTCCCATTTAGGAATGGGAAACAAACGTTAGCTCGCCTTCCAAGAAACACACTCTGCTTTTGAGAAAAGAGCACTCTTCTACTCTACTGTGTTTCCTATGTGGTCCGAACAGTGAGCTTGCTCAGAACAAAAGAACTGTGCTTCCTACACACGGGCCATAAATAGTTTAACTCTGCTTAGGAAACTGACAAGAACAGTAGCTGCACTTCAGTCCAATACTCTGTATTTGCTGGGAACAGACGCGAGTGCTATTTTCAGTATGTATGGCAATGGGAGCACAATAGTGACTTTCCTTACCAGAAAAAAACTCTTACTCGTGGGACAAACAACTGCATGTGATTCAACTCCATTTAGGACTGGAAAACAAACGCTAGCTCGCCTTACAAGAAACACACTCTACTTTTGAGAAAAGAACACTCTTCTCCTCTGCTGTGTTTCCTATAGGGCCAAAACAGTGAGCTGGCTCAGAACAAAACAACTGTGCTTCCTACACACACGGCTGTATCTAGTTCAATTCTGTTTAGGAAACTGACAAGAACAGTAGATTCCCTTCAGTCCAATACACTGTACATGCTGGGAACAGACGCCAGTGCTATTTGCACTGTGTATGACAATGGGAGCACAATAGTGACTCTTCTTACCAGAAAACAGCTCTTGCTCGTAGGACCAGAAACTGCATGTGATTCAACTCCATTTAGGACTGGGAAACAAACGCAAGCTCTCCTTACAAGAAACACCCTCTGCTTTTTAGAAAAGAGCACTCTTCTACTCTAATGTGTTTCCTATGGGGTCCGAAAAGTGAGCTTGATCAGAACAAAAGAACTGTGCTTCCTACACACAGGGGCCATATCTATTTACACTGCTTAGGAAACTGACAAGAACAGTAGCTCCTCTTCAGTCCAATACACTGTACTGGCTGGGAACAGATGCGAGTGATATTTGCACTGTGTGTGGCAATGGGAGCACAATATTGACTTTCCTACCAGAAAACGACTCTTGCTCGTAGGACCAGAAACTCCATGTGATTCAACTCCATTTAGAACTGGGAAACAAACGCTAGCTTGCCATACAAGAAACACACTCTGCTTTTGAGAAACGATCACTCTTCTACTCTACTGTGTTTCATATAGGGCCAAAATAGTGAGCTTGCTCAGAACAAAAGAACTGTGCTTCATACACACACGATCATATCTAGTTCAACTCTGCTTAGGAAACTGACAAGAACAGTAGATCCTCTTAAGTCCAATACACTGTACATGCTCTGAACAGAAGCCAGTGCTATTTGCCCTGTGTATGACAATGGGAGCGCAATAGTGACTCTTCTTACCAGAAAACAACTCTTGCTCGTAGGACCAGAAACTGTATGTGATTCAACTCCATTTAGGACTGGGAAACAAACAATAGCTCACCTTACAAGAAACACACTCTGCTTTTGAGAAAAGAGCACTCTTCCACTATACCTTTTTTCCTATTGGGCCACAACAGTGCGCTTGCTCAGAACAAAAGAACTGTGCTTCCTACACACACGGCCATATCTAGTTAAACTCTGCTTAGGAAACTGACAAGAACAGTAGATCCTCTTCAGTCCAATACACTGTACATGCTGGGAACAGACGCCAGTGCTATTTGCCCTGTGTATGACAAAGGGAGCGCAATAGTGACTCTTCTTACCAGAAAACAACTCTTGCTCATAGGATGAAATACTGCATGGGATTCAACTACATTTAGGACTGGGAAACAAACGCTAGCTCGCCTTACAAGCAACTCACTCTGCTTTTGAGAAAAGAGCACTCTTCTACTCTACTGTGTTTCCTAGAGGGCCAGAACAGTGAGCTTGCTCAGAACAAAAGAAGTGTGCTTCCTACACACACGGGCTATATCTAGTTCAACTCTGCTTAGGACTGACAAGAACAGTAGCTCCTCTTCAGTCCAACACACTGTACTTGCTGGGAGCAGACGCCAGTGCTATTTGCCCTGTGTATGACAATGGGAGCGAAATAGTGACTCTTCTTACCAGAAAACAACTCTTGCTCGTAGGACCAGAAACTGCATGTGATTCAACTCCATTTAGGACTGGAAAACAAACGCTAGCTCGCCTTACAAGAAACACACTCTGCTTTTGAGAAAAGAGCACTCTTCTACTCTACTGTGTTTCCTATGGGGTCCGAACAGTGAGCTTGCTCAGAACAAAAGAACTGTGCTTCCTACACACACGGGCTATATCTAGTTCAACTCTGCTTAGGAAACTGACAAGAAGAGTAGATCATCTTCAGTGCAATACACTGTACATGCTGGGAACAGACGCCAGTGCTATTTGCACTGTGTATGGCAATGGGAGCGCGAGAGTGACTCTTCTTACCAGAAAACAACTCTTGCTCGTAGGACCAGAAACTGCATGTGATTCAACTCCATTTAGGACTGGGAATCAAACACTAGCTTGCCTTACAAGAAACACACTCTGCTTTTGAGAAAAGAGCAGTATTCTACTCTAATGTGTTTCCTATAGGGCCAGAACATTGAGCTTGCTCAGAACAAAAGAACTGTTCTTCCTACACACACGGCAATATCTAGTTCAATTCTGCTTAGGAATCTGACAAGAACAGTAGCTCCTCTTCAGTCCAATACACTCTACTTGCTGGGAAAAGTCGCGTGTGCTATTTGCACTGTGTATGGCAATGGGAGCACAATAGTGACTCTTCTTACTAGAAAACAACTCTTGCTTTTAGGACCAGAAACTGCATGTGATTCAACTACATTTAGGACTGGGAAACAAACGCTAGCTCGCTTTACAAGAAACACACTCTGCTTTTGAGAAAAGAGCACTCTTCTACTCTACTGTGTTTCCTATAGGGCCAAAACAGTGAGCTTGCTCAGAACAAAAGAACTGTGCTTCCTACACACACGGGCCATATCTAGTTCAACTCTGCTTAGGAAACTGACAAGAACAGTAGCTCCTCTTCAGTCCAATACACTGTACTTGCTGGGAACAGACGTGAGTGCTATTTGCACTGTTTATGCCAAAGGGAGCACAATAGTGACTTTCCTTACCAGAAAACATCCCTTGCTCGTAGGACCAGAAACTGCATGTGATTCAACTCCATTTTGGACTGGGAAACAAACTCTAGCTCGCTTTACAAGAAACACACTCTGCTTTTGAGAAAAGAGCACTCTTCTATTCTGCTGTGTTTCCTATGGGGTCCGAAAAGTGAGCTTGCTCAGAACAAAAGAACTGTGCTTCCTACACACACGGGACTTATCTAGTTCAACTCTGCTTAGGAAACTGACAAGAACAGTTGATCATCTTCAGTCCAATACACTGTATATGCTGGGAACAGACCCCAGTGCAATTTGCCCTGTGTATGACAATGGGAGGGCAATAGTGACTCTTCTTACCAGAAAACAACTCTTGCTCGTATGACCAGAAACTGCATGTGATTCAACTCCATTTAGGACTGCGAAACAAACACTAGCTCGCCTTAAAAGAAACACATTCTGCTTTTGAGAAAAGAGCAATCTTCTATTCTACTGTGTTTCCTATGGGGTCCGAACAGTGAACTTGCTCAGAACAAAGAACTGTGCTTCCTACACACACGGGCCATATCTAGTTCAACTCTGCTTAGGAAACTGAAAAGAACAGTAGCTCCTCTTCAGTCCAATACACTGTACAACCTGGGAACAGACACAAGTGCTATTTGCCCTGTGTATGACAATGGGAGCGCAATAGTGACTCTTCTTAACAGAAAACAACACTTGCTCCTAAGATCAGAAACTGCACGTGGTTCAATTCCATTTAGGAATGGGAAACAAACGCTAGCTCGCCTTACAAGAAACACACTCTGCTTTTGAGAAAAGAGCACTCTTCTACTCTACTGTGTTTCCTATGGGGTCCGAACAGTGAGCTTGCTCAGAACAAAAGAACTGTGCTTCCTACACACACGGGCCATATCTAGTTCAACTCTGCTTAGGAAACTGACAAGAACAGTATCTCCTCTTCAGTCCAATACACTGTACTTGCAAAGAACAGTAGCGAGTGTTGTTTGCTCTGTGTATGGCAATAGGAGCGCAATAGTGGCTCTTCTTACCAGAAAAAAACTCTTGCTAATAGGACAAGAAACTGCATGTAATTCAAGTCCATTTAGGACTGGTAAACAAACGCTAGCTCACCTTACAAGAACACACTCTGCTTTTGAGAAAAGAGCACTCTTCTACTCTTCTGTGATTCCTATAGGACCAAAACAGGGAGCTTGCTCAGAACAAAAGAACTGTGCTTCCTACACACACGGGCCATATCTAGTTCAACTCTGCTTAGGAAACTGACAAGATCAGTAGCTCCTCTTCTGTCCAATACACTGTACTTGCAAAGAACAGTAGCGAGTGTTGTTTGCACTGTGTATGGCAATAGGAGCACAATAGTGACTCTTCTTACCAGAAAACAACTCTTGCTCATAGGACAAGAAACTGCATGTAATTCAACTCCATTTAAAACTGGGAAAAAAACGCTAGCTCACCTTACAAGAAACACACTATGCTTTTGAGAAAAGAGCACACTTCTACTCTTCTTTGTTTCCTATAGGTCCAAAACAGTGAGCTTGCTCAGAACAAAAGAACTGTGCTTCCTACACACACGGGCCATATCTAGTTCAACTCTGCTTAGGAAACTGACAAGAACAGTAGCTCCTCTTCAGTCCAATACACTGTACTTGCTGGGAACAGACGTGAGTGCTATTTGCACTGTTTATGGCAAAGGGAGCACAATAGTGACTTTCCTTTGCAGAAAAAAACTCTTGCTCGTAGGACCAGAAACTGCATGTGATTCAACTCCATTTAGGACTGGGAAACAAACGCAAGCTCGTCTTACAAGAAACACACTCTGCTTTTGAGAAAAGAGCACTCTTCTACCCAATTGTGTTTCCTATGGGGTCCGAACAGTGAGCTTGCACAGAACAAAAGAAGTGTGCTTCCTACACACATGAGCCATATCTAATTCAACTCTGCTTAGGAAACTGACAAGAACAGTAGCTTCTCCTCATTCCAATACACTGTACTTCCTGGGAACAAACGCGAGTGCTATTTGCACTGTGTATGACAATGGGAGTATAATAGTGACTCTTCTTACCAGAAAACAACTCTTGCTCGTAGGACCAGAAACTGCATGTGAATCAACTCCATATAGGACTGGGAAACAAACGCTAGCTCGCCTTACAAGAAACACACTCTGCTTTTGAGAAAAGAGCACTCTTCTTCTCTACTGTGTTTCCTATGGGTTCCGAACAGTCAGCTTGCTCAGAACAAAAGAACTGTGCTTCCTACACACACGGGCCATATCTAGTTCAACTCTGCTTAGGAAACTGACAAGAACAGTAGCTCCTCTTCAGTCCAATACACTGTATTGCAAAGAACAGTAGCGAGTGTTGTTTGCACTGTGTATGGCAATAGGAACGCAATAGTGTCTCTTCTAACCAGAAAAAAACTCTTGCTCATAGGACAAGAAACTGCATGTAATTCAACTCCATTTAGGACTGGTAAACAAACGCTAGCTCACCTTACAAGAACACACTCTGCTTTTGAGAAAGAGCACTCTTCTACTCTACTGTTTCCTATAGGGCCAGAACAGTGAGCTTGCTCAGAACAAAAGAACTGTGCTTTCTACACCCACGGGCTATATCTAGTTCAACTCTGCTTAGGAAACTGACAAGAACAGTAGCTCCTCTTCAGTCCAATACACTGTACTTGCTGGGAGCAGACGCGAGTGCTATTTGCCCTGTGTATGGCAATGGGAGCGAAATAGTGACTCTTCTTATTAGAAAACAACTCTTGCTCGTAGGACCAGAAACTGCATGGGATTCAACTCTGTTTCTGACTGGGAAACAAACACTAGCTAGCCTTACAAGAAACACACTCTGCTTTTGAGAAAAGAGCACTCTTCTATTCTACTGTGTTTACTATGGTGTCCGAAAATTAAGGTTGCTCAGAACAAAAGAACTGTGCTTCACACACACGGGCCATATCTAGTTCAACTCTCCTTAGGAAACTGACAAGAACAGTAGCTCCTCTTCTATCGAATACACTGTACTTGCTGGGAACAGACGCGAGTGCTATTTGCACTGTGTATGGCAAAGGGAGCACAATAGTGACTTTCTTTACCAGAAAACATCCTTTGCTCACAGGACCAAAAACTGCATGTGATTCAACTCCATTTATTCCTGGGAAACAAACACTAGCTAGCCTTACAAAAACACACTCTGCTTTTGAGAAAAGAGCACTCTTCTACTCTACTGTGTTTACTATTTGGTCCGAAAATTGAGCTTGCTCAGAACAAAAGAACTGTGCTTCCTACACACACGGGCCATATCTAGTTCAACTCTGCTTAGGAAACTGACAAGAACAGTAGATCCTCTTCAGTCCAATACACTTTACATGCTGAGAATAGACACCAGTGCAATTTGCCCTGTGTAAGACAATGGGAGCGCAATAGTGACTCTTCTTACCATAGAACAACTCTTGCTCATAGGACCAGAAACTGCATATGATTCAACTCCATTTAGGACTGGGAAACAAACGCAAGCTCGCCTTACAAGAAACACATTCTGTTTTTGAGAAAAGAGCACTCTTCTACTCTACTGAGTTTCCTATAGGGTCAGAACAGTGAGCTTGCTCAGAACAAAAGAACTGTGCTTCCTACACACACGGGGCATATCTAGTTCAACTCTGCTTAGGAAACTGACAAGAGCAGTAGCTCCTCTTCAGTCCAATACACTGTAATTGCTGGAAACAAACGCGAGTGCTATTTGCACTGTGGATGGCAAAGGGAACACAATAGTGACTTTCCTTTCCAGAAAACAACTCTTGCTTGTAGGACCAGAAACTGCATGTGATTCAATACATTTAGGACTGGGAAACAAACGCAATCTCGCCTTACAAGAAACACACTCTGCTTTTGAGAAAAGAGCACTGTTCTACTTTCCTGTGTTTTCTATAGGCCGGAAGAGTGAGCTTGCTCCGAACAAAAGAACTGTGCTCCCTACACACACGGGCCATATCTAGTTCAACTCTGCTTAGGAAACTGACAAGAACAGTAGATCCTCTTCAGTCCAATACACTTTACATGCTGGGAACAGACGCCACTGCTATTTGCCCTGGGTATGACAATGGGAGCGCAATAGTGGCTCTTCTTCTCATAGAACAACTCTTGCTCATAAGACTAGAAACTGCATGTGATTCAACTCCATTTAGGACTGGGAAACAAACGCAAGCTCGCCTTACAAGAAACACATTCTGTTTTTGAGAAAAGAGCACTCTTCTACTCTACTGAGTTTCCTATAGGGCCAAAAGAGTGAGCTTGCTCAGAACAAAAGAAGTGTACTTCCTACACACACGGGCCATATCTAGTTCAACTCTGCTTAGGAAACTGACAAGAACAGTATCTCCTCTTCTGTCCAATACACTGTACTTGCTGGGAACAGACGCGAGTGCTATTTGCACTGTGTATGGCAATGGTAGCACAATAGTGACTCTTCTTACCAGAAAACAACTCTTGCTCATAGGACCAGAAACTGCATGTGATTCAACTCCATTTAGGACTGGGAAACAAACGCTAGCTCGCCTTACAAGAAACACATTCTGCTTCTGAAAAAAGAGCACTCTTCTACTCTACTGTGTTTCCTACAGGGCCAGAACAGTGAGCTTGCTCAGAACAAAAGAACTGTGCTTCCTACACAAACGGGGCATATCTAGTTCAACTCTGCTTAGCAAAATGACAAGAACAGTAGCTCCTCTTCAGTCCAATGCACTGTACTTGCAAGTCGCAGACGCGAGTCCTATTTGCACCGTGTATGGCAATGGGAGCGAAATAGTGACTCCTCTTACCAGAAAACAACTCTTGCTCATAGGACCAGAAACTCATGAGATTCAAATCTGTTTCTTACTGGGAAACAAACACTAGCTAGCCTTACAAGAAACACACTCTGCTTTTGAGAAAAGAGCACACTTCTATTCTACTGTGTTTCCTATGGAGTCCGAACAAAGAGCTTGCTCAGAACAAAAGAACTGTGCTTCCTACATTCACGGGCCATTTCTAGATCAACTCTGCTTAGGTAACTGACAAGAACAGTAGATCCTCTTCATTGCAATACACTGTACATGCTGGGAACAGACGCCAGTGCTATTTGCCCTGTGTATGACAATGGGAGCGCAACAGTGACACTTCTTACCAGAAAACAACTCTTGCTCTTAGGATCAGAAACTACATGTGATTCAACTCCATTTAGGACTGGGAAACAAACGCTAGCTGGCCTTACAAGAAACACTCTCTGCTTTTGAGAAAAGAGCACTCTTCTACTCTACTGTGTTTCCAATGGGGTCCGAACAGTAAGCTTGCTCAGAACAAAAGAACTGTGCTACCTACACACACGGGCCATATCTAGTTCAACTCTGCTTAGGAAACTCACAAGAACAGTAGCTCCTCTTCTGTCCAATACACTGTACTTGCAAAGAACAGAAGCGAGTGTTGTTTGCACTGTGTATGGCAATAGGAGCGCAATAGTGACTCTTCTTACCAGAAAACAACTCTTGCTCATAGGACAAGAAACTGCATGTAATTCAACTCCATTTAGGACTGGGAGACAAACGCTAGCTCGCCTTACAAGAAACAAACTCTGCTTCTGAGAAAAGAGCACTCTTCTACTCTTCTGTGTTGTCTATAGGGCCAGAACAATGAGCTTGCTCAGAATAAAAGAACGGTGCTTCCTACACACACGGGCCATATCTAGTTCACCTCTGCTTAGGAAACTGAAAAGAACAGTAGATCCTCTTCAGTCCAATACACTGTACTTGCTGGGAACAGACATGAGTGCTATTTGCACTGTTTATGGCAAAGGGAGCACAATACTGACTTTCCTTACCAGAAAACATCCCTTGCTCGTAGGACCAGAAACTGCATGTGATTCAACTCCATTTTGGACTGGGAAACAAACGCTAGCTCGCCTTACAAGAAACATACTCTGTTTTTGAGAAAAGAGCACTCTTCTATTCTACTGTGTTTCCTATGGGGTCCGAACAGTGAGCTTGCTCAGAACAAAAGAACTGTGCTTCCTACACACATGGGCCATATCTAGTTCAACTCTGCATAGGAAACTGACAAGAACAGTAGATCATCTTCAGTCCAATACACTGTACATGCTGGGAATAGACGCCAGGGCTATTTGCCCTGTGTATGACAATGGGAGGGAAATAGTGACTCTTCTTACCAGAAAACCACTCTTGCTCGTAGGACAAGAAACTGCATGTGATACAACTCCATTTAGGACTGGGAAACAAACGCTAGCTCGCCTTACAAGAAACACACTCTGCCTTTGAGAAAAGAGCACTCTTCTACTCTACTGTGTTTCCTATAGGCCAGAAGAGTGAGCTTTCTCAGAACAAAAGAACTGTGCTTCCTACACACACGGGCCATATCTAGTGCAACTGTGGTTAGGAAACTGACAAGAACAGTAGATTCTCTTCAATCCAATACACTGTACATGCTGGGAACAGACGCCAGTGCTATTTGCCCTGTGTATGACAATGGGAGCGCAATAGTGACTCTTCTTACCATAAAAAAACTCTTGCTCGTAGGACCAGAAACTACATGTGATTCAAATACATTTAGGACTGGGAAACAAACGCTAGCTCGCCTTACAAGAAACACATTCTGCTTTTGAGAAAAGAGCACTCTTCTACTCTACTGTGTTTCCTATAGGTCCAAAACAGTGAGCTTGCTCAGAACAAAAGAACTGTGCTTCCTCCACACACGGGCCATATCTAGTTCAACTCTGCTTAGGAAACTGACAAGAAGAGTAGCTCTTCATCTGTCCAATACACTGTACTTGCAAAGAACAGTAGCGAGTGTTGTTTGCACGGTGTATGCCAATGGTAGCACAATAGTGACTCTTCTTACCAGAAAACAAATCTTGCTCATAGGACCAAAACTGCATGTAATTCAACTCCATTTAGGACTGGGAAACAAACGCTAACTCACCTTACAAGAAACACACTTTGCTTTTGAGAAAAGAGCACTCTTCTACTCTTCTGTGTTTCCTACAGGAGCAGAACAGTGAGCTTGCTCAGAACAAAAGAACTGTGCTTCCTACACACACGGGCTATATCTAGTTCAACTCTGCTTAGGAAACTGACAAGAACAGTAGATCCTCTTCAGTCCAATACACTGTACTTGCTGGGAAGGGAAGCGAGTGCTATTTGCACTGTTTATGGCAAAGGGAGCACAATAGTGACTTTCCTTACCAGAAAACATCCCTTGCTCATAGGACCAAAAACTGCATGTGATTCAACTCCATTTAGGACTGGGAAACAAACGCTAGCTCACCTTACAAGAAACACACTCTGCTATTGAGAAAAGAGCACTCTTCTACTCTACTGTGTTTCCTATAGGGCCAGAACAGTGAGCTTGCTCTCAGAACAAAAGAACTGTGCTTCCTACACACACGGGCCATATCTAGATCAATTCTGCTTAGGAAACTGACAAGGACAGGAGATCCCCTTCAGTCCAATACACTGTACATGCTCGGAACAGACGCCAGTGCTATTTTCCCTGTGTTTGACAATGGGAGAACAATAGTGACTCTTCTTACCAGAAAACAACTCTTGCTCGTAGGACCAGAGACTGCATGTGATTCAACTCCATATAGGACTGGGAAACCAACGCTAGCCTGCCTTACAAGAAACACACTCTGCTTTTGAGAAAAGGACACTCTTCTACTCTAATGTGTTTCCTATAGGGCCAAAACAGTGAGCTTGCTCAGAACAAAAGAACTGTGCTTCCTACACACACGGCCATATCTAGTTCAACTCTGCTTAGGAAACTGACAAGAACAGTAGATCCTCTTCAGTCCAATACACTGTACATGCTGGGAACAGACGCCAGTGCTATTTGCCCTGTGTATGACAATGGGAGCGCAATAGTGACTCTTCTTACCAGAAAACAGCTCTTGCTTGTAGGACCAGAAACTACATGTGATTCAACTCCATTTAGGACTGGGAAACAAACACTAGCTCGCCTTACAAGAAATACACTCTGCTTTTGAGAAAAGATCACTCTTCTACTCTACTGTGTTTCCTATGGTGTCCGAACAGTGAGCTTGCTCAGAACAAAAGAACTGTGCTTCCTACACACGGGCCATATCTATTTCAACTCTGCTTAGGAAACTGACAAGAACAGTAGCTCCTCTTCTGTCCAATACACGATACTTGCAAAGAACAGTAGCAAGAGTTGTTAGCACTGTGTATGGCAATAGGAGTGCAATAGTGTCTCTTCTTAGCAGAAAACAACTCTTGCTCATAGGACAAGAAACTGCATGTAATTCAACTCCATTTAGGACTAGGAACCAAATGCTAGCTCACCTTACAAGAAACACACTCTGCTTTTGAGAAAAGAGCACTCTTCTACTCTTCTGTGTTTCCTATAGGACCAGAACAGTGAGCTTGCTCAGAACAAAAGAACTGTGCTTCCTAAACACATGGGCCATATCTCGTTCAACTCTGCTTAGGAAACTGACAAGAACAGTAGCTCCTCTTCAGTCCAATACACTGTACTTGCTGGGAACAGACACGAGTGCTATTTGCATTGTGTATGGCAAAGGGAGCACAATAGTGACTTTCCTTTCCAGAAAACATCTCTTGCTCGTAGTACCAGAAACTGCATGTGATTCAACTGCATTTAGGACTGGGAAACAAATGCAAGCTCGCCTTACAAGAAACACACTCTGCTTTTGAGAAAAGAGCACTCTTCTACTCTACTGTGTTTCCTATAGGCCAACAGAGTGAGCTTGCTCAGAACAAAAGAACTGTGCTTCCTACACACACGGGTCATATCTAGTTCAACTCTGCTTAGGAAACTGACAAGAACAGTAGATCCTCTTCAGTCCAATACACTTTACATGCTGGGAACAGACGCAAGTGCTATTTGCCCTGTGTATGACAATGGGAGCGCAACAGTTACTATTCTTACCAGAAAACAACTCTTGCTCGTAGGACCAGAAACTGCATATGATTGAACTCCATTTAGGACTGGGAAACAAACGCTAGCTTGCCTTACAAGAAACACATTCTGCTTTTGAGAAAAGTGCACTCTTCTACTCTACTGTGTTTCCTACAGGGCCAGAAGAGCGAGCTTGCTCAGAACAAAAGAAGTGTACTTCCTACACACACGGGCCATATCTAGTTCAACTTTACTTAGGAAACTGACAAGAACAGTAGATCCTCTTCAGTCCAATACACTGTACATCCTGGGAACAGACGCGAGTCCTATTTGCCCTGTGTATGGCAATGGGAACACAATAGTGACTCTTCTTACTAGAAAACAACTCTTGCTTGTAGGACCAGAAACTGCATGTGATTCAACTCCATTTAGGACTGGGAAACAAAAGCTAGCTCGCCTTACAAGAAACACACTCTGCTTTTGAGAAAAGAGCACTCTTCTACTCTACTGTGTTTCCTATAGGGCCAGAACAGTGAGCTTGCTCAGAACAAAAGAACTGTGCTTCCTACACACACCGGCCATATCTAGTTCAACTCTGCTTAGGAAACTGACAAGAACAGTACATCCTCTTCAGTCCAATACACTGTACATGCTGGGAACAGACGCCAGTGCTATTTGCCCTGTGTATGACAATGGGAGAGCAATAGTGACTCTTCTTACCAGAAAACAACTCTTGCTCCTAGGATCAGAAACTGCATGTGACTCAACTCCATTTAGGACTGGGAAACAAATGCTAGCTCGCCTTACAAGAAACACACTCTGCTTTTGAGAAAAGAGCACTGTTCTACTCTATGTGTTTCCTATGGGGTCCGAACAGTGAGCTTGCTCAGAACAAAAGAACTGTGCTTCCTACACACACGGGCCATATCTAATTCAACTCTGCTTAGGAAACTGACAAGAACAGTATCTCCTCTTCTGTACAATACACTGTACTTGCAAAGAAGAGTAGCAAGTGTTGTTTGCACTGTGTATGGCAGTAGGAGTGCAATAGTGACTCTTCTTACCAGAAAACAACTCTTGCTCATAGGACAAGAAACTGCATGTAATTCAACTCCATTTAGGACTGGGAAACAAACGCTAGCTCACCTTACAAGAAACACAATCTGCTTTTGAGAAATGAGCACTCTTCTACTCTACTGTATTTCCTATAGGGCCAGAACAGTGAGCTTGCTCAGAACAAAAGAACTGTGCTTCCTACACACACGGGCTATATCTAGTTCAACTCTGCTTAGGAAACTGACAAGAACAGTAGCTCGTCTTCAATCCAATATACTGTACATGCTGGGAGCAGAAGCGAGTGCTATTTGCACTGTGCACGGCAAAGGGAGCGAAATAGTGATTCTTCTTACCAGAAAACATCTCTTGCTCCTAGGACCAGAAACTGCATGGGTTTCAACTCCGTTTCTGACTGGGAAACAAACACTAGCTAGCCTTAAAAGAAACACACTCTGCTTTTGAGAAATGAGCACTCTTCTACTCTACTGTGTTTACTATGGGGTCCGAAAATTGAGCTTGCTCAGAACAAAAGAACTGTGCTTCCTACACACACGGGCCATATGTAGTTCAACTCTGCTTAGGAAACTGACAAGAACAGTAGCTCCTCTTCAGTCCAATACACTGTACTTGCTGGGAACAGACGTGAGTGCTATTTGCACTGTGTATGGCAATGGTAGCACAATAGTGACTTTCCTTACCAGAATACATCCCTTGCTCGTAGGACCAGAAACTGCATGTGATTCAACTCCATTTTGGACTGGGAAACAAACTCTAGCTCGCCTTACAAGAAACACACTCTGCTTTTGAGAATAGAGCACTCTTCTATTCTACTGTGTTTCCTATGGGGTCTGAACATTGAGCTTGCTCAGAACAAAAGAACTGTGCTTCCTACACACACGGGCCATATCTAGTTCAACTCTGCTTAGGAAACTGACAATAACAGTAGATCATCTTCAGTCCAATACACTGTACCTGCTGGGAACAGACGCGAGTGCTATTTGCCCTGTGTATGACAATGGGAGCGAAATAGTGACTCTTCTTACCAGAAAACAACTCTTGCTCATAGGACCAGATTCTTCATGTGATTCAACTCCATTTAGGACTGGGAAACAAACGCTAGCTCGCTTTACAAGAAACACACTCTGCTTTTGAAAAAAGAGCACTCTTCTATTCTACTGTGTTTCCTATGGGGTCCGAACAGTGAGCTTGCTCAGAACAAAAGAACTGTGCTTCCTACACACATGTGCCACATCTAGTTCAACTCTGCTTAGGAAACTGACAAGAACAGTAATCCTCTTCAGTCCAATACACTTTACATGCTGGGAACAGACGCCAGTGCTATTTGCCCTCTGTATGACAATGGGAGTGCAATATTGACTCTTCTTACGAGAAAACAACTCTTGCTCCTAGGATCAGAAACTGCATGTGATTGCACTCCATTTAGGACTGGGAAAAAAACGCTAGCTCGCCTTACAAGAAACACATTCTGCTTTTGAGAAAAGAGCACTCTTCTACTCTACTGTGTTTCTTATAGGGCCAGAAGAGTGAGCTTGCTCAGAACAAAAGAAGTGTACTTCCTATACACACGGGCCCTATCTAGTTCAACTTTGCTTAGGAAACTTACAAGAACAGTAGATCCTCTTCAGTCCAATACACTGTACATCCTGGGAACAGACGCGAGTCCTATTTGCCCTGTGTATGGCAATGGGAACACAATAGTGACTCTTCTTACCAGAAAACAACTCTTGCTTGTAGTACCAGAAACTGCATGTGATTCAACACTATTTAGGACTGGGAAACAAAAGCTAGCTCGCCTTACAAGAAACACACTCTGCTTTTGAGAAAAGAGCACTCTTCTATTCTACTGTGTTTCCTATGGGGTCCGAACAGTGAGCTTGCTCAGAACAAAAGAACTGTGCTTCCTACACACACGGGCCACATCTAGTTCAACTCTGCTTAGGAAACTGACAAGAACAGTAATCCTCTTCAGTGCAATACACTTTACATGCTGGGAACAGACGCCAGTGCTATTTGCCCTCTGTATGACAATGGGAGTGCAATATTGACTCTTCTTACGAGAAAACAACTCTTGCTCCTAGGATCAGAAACTGCATGTGATTGCACTCCATTTAGTACTGGGAAAAAAACGCTAGCTCGCCTTACAAGAAACACATTCTGCTTTTGAGAAAAGAACACTCTTCTACTCTACTGTGTTTCTTATAGGGCCAGAAGAGTGAGCTTGCTCAGAACAAAAGAAGTGTACTTCCTACACACACGGGCCATATCTAGTTCAACTTTGCTTAGGAAACTTACAAGAACAGTAGATCCTCTTCAGTCCAATACACTGTACATCCTGGGAACAGACGCGAGTCCTATTTGCCCTGTGTATGGCAATGGGAACACAATAGTGACTCTTCTTACCAGAAAACAACTCTTGCTTGTAGTACCAGAAACTGCATGGGATTCAACACTATTTAGGACTGGGAAACAAAAGCTAGCTCGCCTTACAAGAAACACACTCTGCTTTTGAGAAAAGAGCACTCTTGTACTCTACTGTGTTTCCTATAGGGCCAAAACAGTGAGCTTGCTCAGAACAAAAGAACTGTGCTTCCTACACACACCGGCCATATCTAGTTCAACTCTGCTTAGGAAACTGAAAAGAACAGTAGATCCTCTTCAGTCCAATACACTGTACATGCTGGGAACAGACGCCAGTGCTATTTGCCCTGTGTATGACAATGGGAGCGCAATAGTTACTCTTCTTACCAGATAACAACTCTTGCTTTTAGTACCAGAAACTGCATGTGATTCAACACTATTTAGGACGGGGAAACAAAAGCTAGCTCGCCTTACAAGAAACACACTCTGCTTTTGAGAAAAGAGCACTCTTGTACTCTACTGTGTTTCCTATAGGGCCAAAACAGTGAGCTTGCTCAGGATAAAAGAACTGTGCTTCATACACACACCGGCCATATCTAGTTCAACTCTGCTTAGGAAACTGAAAAGAACAGTAGATCCTCTTCAGTCCAATACACTGTACATGCTGGGAACAGACGCCAGTGCTATTTGCCCTGTGTATGACAATGGGAGCGCAATAGTGACTCTTCTTACCAGAAAACTACTCTTGCTCCTAGAATCAGAAACTGCATGTGATTCAACTCCATTTAGGACAGGGAAACAAACGCTAGCTCGCCTTACAAGAAACACACTCTGCTTTTGAGAAAAGAGCACTCTTCTACTCTTCTGTGTTTCCTATAGGGCCAGAAGAGTGAGCTTGCTCAGAACAAAAGAAGTGTGCTTCCTAAACACACGGGCCATATCTCGTTCAACTCTGCTTAGGAAACTGACAAGAACAGTAGATCCTCTTCAGTCCAATACACTGTACTTGCTGGGAACAGACGCGAGTGCTATTTGCACTGTTTATGGCAAAGGGAGCACAATAGTGACTTTCCTTACCAGAAAACATCCCTTGCTTGTAGGACCAAAAACTGCATGTGATTCAACTCCATTTAGGACTGGGAAACAAACGCTAGCTCGCCTTACAAGAAACACATTCTGTTTTTGAGAAAAGAGCACTCTTCTATTCTACTGTGTTTCCTATGGGGTCCGAACAGTGAACTTGCTCAGAACAAAAGAACTGTGTTTCCTACACACACGGGCCATATCTAGTTCAACTCTGGTTAGGAAGCTGACAAGAGCAGTAGCTCCTCTTCAGTCCAATACACTGTACTTGCTGGGAACAGACGCGTGTGCTATTTGCACTGTGTATTGCAAAGGGAGCACAATAGTGACTTTCCTTTCCAGAAAACAACTCTTGCTCGTAGTACCAGAAACTGCATGTGATTCAACTCCTTTTAGGACTGGTAAACAAACGCAAGCTCGCCTTACAAGAAACACACTCTCCTTTTGAGAAAAGAGCAATCTTCTACTCTTCTGTGTTTCCTATAGGCCAACAGAGTGAGCTTGCTCAGAACAAAAGAACTGTGCTTCCTACACACAAGGGCCATATCTAGTTCAACTCTGCTTAGGAAACTGACAAGAACAGTAGCTCCTCTTCAGTCCAATACACTGTACTTGCTGGGAGCAGACACGAGTGCTATTTGTACTGTGTATGGCAAAGGGTGCGAAATAGTGACTCTTCTTACCAGAAAACAACTCTTGCTCGTAGGACCAGAAACTGCATGGGATTCAACTCCATTTAGTACTGGGAAACAAATGCTAGCTCACCTTACAAGAAACATACTCTGCTTTTGAGAAAAGAGCACTCTTCTACTCTACTGTGTTTCCTATAGGGCTAGAACAGTGAGCTTGCTCAGAACAAAAGAACTGTGCTTCCTACACACACCGGCCATATCTAGTTCAACTCTGCTTAGGAAACTGACAAGAACAGTAGATCCTCTTCAGTCCAATACACTGTACATGCTGGGAACAGACGCCAGTGCTATTTGCCCTGTGTATGACAATGGGAGCGCCATAGTGACTCTTCTTACCAGAAAACAACTCTTGCTTCTAAGATCAGAAACTGTAAGTGATTCAACTCCATTTAGGACTGGGAAACAAACGCTAGTTCGCCTTACAAGAAACACACTCTGCTTTTGCGAAAAGAGCACTCTTCTACTCTACTGGGTTTCCTATGGGGTCCAAATACTGAGCTTGCTCAGAACAAAAGAACTGTGCTTCCTACAAACACGGGCTATATCTAGTTCAACTCTACTTAGGAAACTGACAAGAACAGTAGCTCCTCTTCTGTCCAATACACTGTACTTGCTGGGAACAGACGCGAGTGCTATTTGCACTGTGTATGGCAATGGTAGAAAAATAGTCACTCTTCTTACTAGAAAACAACTCTTGCTCGTAGGACCAGAAACTGCATGTGATTCAACTCCATTTAGAACTGGGAAACAAACACTAGATCGCCTTACAATAAATACACTCTGCTTTTGAGAAAACAGCACTCTTCTGCTCTAATGTGTCTTTTGTAGGGCCAGAATTGTGAGCTTGCTCAGAACAAAAGAACTGTGCTTCCTACACACACCGGCCATATCTAGTTCAACTCTGCTTAGGAAACTGACAAGAACAGTAGATCCTCTTCAGTCCAATACACTGTACATGCTGGGAACAGACGCCAGTGCTGTTTGCCCTGTGTATGACAATGGGAGCGCAATAGTGACTCTTCTTACCAGAAAACAACTCTTGCTCGTAGGGGCAGAAACTGCATGGGATTCAACTCCATTTAGGACTGCAAAACAAAAGCTAGCTCGCCTTACTAGAAACACACTCTGCTTTTGAGAAAAGATCACTCTCCTACTCTAGAGTGATTCCTATGTGGTCCGAACAGTGAGCGTGCTCAGAACAAAACAACTGTGCTTCCTACACACACGGGCCATATCCAGTTCAATTCTGCTTAGGAAACTGACAAGAACAGTAGATCCTCTTCAGTCCAATACAATGTACATGCAGGGAACAGATGCCAGTGCTATTTGCAATGTGTATGACAATGGGACCCCAATAGTGTCTCTTCTTAGCAGAAAACATCTCTTGCTCATAGGACCAGAAACTGCATGTGATTCAACTCCATTTAGGACTGCGAAACAAACGCTAGCTCACCTTACAAGAAACATAGTCTGCTTTTGAGAAAAGAGAACTCTTCCACTCTACTGTGTTTCCTGTGTGTCCAAACAGTGAGCTTGCTCACAACAAAAGAACTGTGCTTCCTACACACACGGGCCATATCTAGTTCAACTCTGCTTAGGAAACTGACAAGAACAGTAGCTCCTCTTCAGTCCAATACACTGTACTTGCTGGGCACAGACGCGAGTGCTATTTGCACTGTATATGGCAATGGGAGCACAATAGTGACTCTTCTTACCAGAAAACAACTCTTTATTGTAGGACCAGAAACTGCATGGGATTCAACTCCATTTCATACTGGGAAACAAACAAAACTCACCTTACAAAAAGCACACTCTGCTTTTGAGAAAAGAGCACTCTTCTACTCTATTGTGTTTCCTATAGGGCAAGAACAGTGCGCTTGTTCAGAACAAAAGAACTGTGCTTCCTACACACACCGACTATATCTAGTTCAACTCTGCTTAGGAAATTGACAAGAACAGTAGCTCCTCTTCAGTCCAATACACTGTACTTGATGGGAACAGACACGAGTCCTCTTTGCACTGTGTGTGGCAATGGGAGCGCAATAGTGACTTTCCTTACCAGAAAACAACTCTAGCTCGTAGGACCAAAAACTGCATGTGATTCAACTCCATTTAGGATTGGGAAACAAACGCTAGCTCGCCTTACAAGAAACACACTCTGCTTTTGAGAAAAGAGCACTCTTCTACTCTACTGTGTTTCCTATAGGGCCAAAACTGTGAGCTTGCTCAGAACAAAAGAACTCTGCTTCCTACACACACGGGCAATATCTAGGTCAATTCTGCTTACGAAACTGACAAGAACAGTAGCTCCTCTTCAGTCCAATGCACTGTACTTGCTGGGAACAGAGGCGAGTGGGATTTGCACTGTGTATGGCAATGGGAGCGCAATAGTGACTTTCCTTACCAGAAAACAACTCTTGCTCGTAGAATCAAAAACTGCATGTGATTCAACTCCATTTAGGACTGGGAAACAAACGCTAGCTCGCCTTACAAGAAACACACTCTGCTTTTTAGAAAAGATCACTCTTCTACTCTACTGTGTTTTCTATAAGCCCAGAACAGTGAGCTTGCTCAGAACAAAAGAACTGTGCTTCCTACACACATGGCCATATCTAGTCAATTCTGCTTAAGAAACTGACAAGAATGGTAGATCCTTTTCTGTCCAATAAACTGTACATGCTGGGAAGAGACGCCAGTGCAATTTGCCCTGTGTATGACAATAGGAGCACAACAGTGACTCTTCTTAATAGAAAACAACTCTTGCTCGTAGGACCAGAAACTGCATGTGATTCAACTCCATTTAGGACTGGGAAACAAATGCTAGCTCTCCTTACAAGAAACACACTCTGCTTTTGAGAAAAGTTCACTATTCTACTCTAATGTGTTTCCTATGGGTTCGATCAGTGAGCTTACAGTAGAAAAGAACTGTGCTTCCTACACACACGCGCCATATCTAGTTCAACTCTGCTTAGGAAACTGACAAGAACAGTAGCTCCTCTTCAGTCCAATACACTGTACTTGATGGGAACAGACGCGAGTCCTCTTTGCACTGTGTGTGGCAATGGGAGCGCAATAGTGACTTTCCTTACAAGAAAACAACTCTTGCTCGTAGGATCAAAAACTGCATGTGATTCAACTCCATTTAGGACTGGAAAACAAACGCTAGCTCGCTTTACAAGAAAAACACTCTGCTTTTGAGAAAAGAGCAGTCTTCTACTCTACTGTGTTTCCTATAAGGCCAGAATAGTGAGCTTGCTCAGAACAAAGAACTGTGCTTCCTACACACACGGGCTATATCTAGTTCAACTCTGCTTAGGAAACTGACAAGAACAGTAGCTCCTCTTCAGTCCAATACACTGTACATGCTGGGAACAGACGCCAGTGCTATTTGCCCAGTGTATGATAATGGGAGCACAATAGTGACTCTTCTTACCAGAAAACAACTCTTGCTCGTAGGACCAGAAACTGCATGTGATTCAACTCCATTTATAACTGGGAAACAAACGCTATCTCGCCTTACAATAAACAAACTCTGCTTTTGAGAAAAGAGCACTGTTATGGTCTAATGTGTTTTTTGTAAGGCCAGAATAGTGAGCTTGCTCAGAACAAAAGAACTGTGCTTCCTACACACACCGAATATATCTAGTTCAACTCTGCTTAGGAAACTGACAAGAACAGTAGATCCTTTTCAGTCCAATACACTGTACATGCTGGGAACAGACGCCAGTGCTATTTGCCCTGTGTATGTCAATGGGAGCGAAATAGTGACTCTTCTTACCAGAAAACAACTCCTGCTCATAGGACAAAAAACTCCATTTGATTCAACTCCATTTCGGACTGGGAAACAAACGCTAGCTCGCCTTACAAGAAACACACTCTGCTTTTGAGAAAAGAGCACTCTTCTACTCTACTGTGTTTCCTATGGCACTGAACAGTGAGCTTGCTCAGAACAAAAGAACTGTGCTTCCTACACACACGGGCCATATCTAGTTCAACTCTGCTTAGAAAACTGACAAGCACAGTAGCTGCTCTTCAGTCCAATACACTGTACTTGCTGGGAACAGGCGCCAGTGCTATTTGCACTGTGTATGGCAATGGGAGCGCTATAGTGACTTTCCTTACTAGAAAACAACTCTTGCTGATAGGACCACAAACTGCATGGGATTCAACTCCATTTCTTACTGGGAGACAAACACTAGCTGGCCTTACAAGAAACACACTCTGCTTTTGAGAAAAGAGCACTCTTCTACTCTACTGTGTTTCCTATGGGTTCCGAACAGTGAGCTTGCTCAGAACAAATGAACTGTGCTTCCTACACACACGGGCCATATCTAGTTCAATTCTATTTAGGAAACTGACAAGAATAGTAGATCCTCTTCAGTCCAATACAGTGTACATGCTGGTAACAGACGCCAGTGCTATTTGCCCTGTGTATGACAACGCGAGCACAATAATGACTCTTCTTACCAGAAAACAACTGTTGCTCGTAGGACCAGAAACTGCATGGGATTCAACTCTATTTAGGACTGGGAAACAAACACTAGCTTACCTTACAAGAAAAACACTCTCCTTTTGAGAAAAGAGCACTCTTGTACTCTACTGTGTTTCCTATGGGGTCCGAACGGTGAGCTTGCTCAGAACAAAAAAACTTTGCTTCCTACACACACGGGCCATACCTAGTTCAACTCTGCTTAGGAAACTGTCAAGAACAGTAGCTCCTCTTCAATGCAATACACTGTACTTGCTGGGAACAGATGCGAGTGCTATTTGCACTGTGTATGGCAATGGGAGCACAATAGTGACTCTTATTACTAAAAAACATCTCCTGCTCGTAGGAACAGAAACTGCATGTGATTCAACTCCATTTAGGACTGGGAAACAAACGCTAGCTTGCCTTACAAGAAACACACTCTGCTTTTGAGAAAAGAGCACTCTTCTACTCTACTGTGTTTCCTACAGGGCCAGAAAAGAGAGCTTGCTCAGAACAAAAGAACTGTGCTTCCTACATACATGGCCATATCTAGTTCAATTCTGCTGAGGAAACTGACAAGAACAATAGATCCTTTTCAGTCCAATACACTGTACATGCTGGGAACAGACGCGAGTGCTATTTGTACTGTGTATGGCAATGGGAGCCCAATAGTGACTCTTCTTACCAGAAAACTATTCTTGTTCATGGGACCAAAAACTGCATGTGACTCAACTCCATTTAGGACTGGGAAACAAACGCTAGGTCGCCTTACAAGAAACACACACTGCTTTTGAGAAAAGAGCACTCTTCTACTCTACTGTGTTTCCTATGGGGTCCGAACAGTGAGCTTGCTCAGAACAAAAGAACTGTGCTTCCTACACACACGGGCCATATCTAGTTCAACTCTGCTTAGGAAACTGACAAGAACAGAAGCTCCTCTTCAGTCGAATACACTGTACTTGCTGGAAAAAGACGCAAGTGCTATTTGCACTGTGTATGGCAAAGGGAACGCAATAGTGACATTCCTTACCAGAAAACAACTCTTGCTGGTAGGACCAAAAACTGCATGTGATTCAACTCCATTTAGGGGTGGGAAACAAACGCTAGCTCGCCTTACAAGAAACACACTCTGCTTTTGAGAAAAGAGCACTCTTCTACTCTACTGTGTTTCCTATAGGGCCAGAACAGTGAGCTTGCTCAGAACAAAAGAACTGTGCTTCCTACACACACGGGCCATATCTAGTTCAACTCCTCTTAGGAAAATGACAAGAACAGTAGCTCCTCTTCAGTCCAATACACTGTACTTGCTGGGAACCAATGCCAGTGCTATTTGCCCTGTGTATGACAATGGTAGCTTAATAGTGACTCTTATTACCAGAAAACAACTCTTGCTCATAGGACCACAAACTGCATGTGATTCAACTCCATTTATTACTGGGAAACTAACGCTAGCTCGCCTTACAAGAAACACACTCTGCTTTTGAGAAAAGAGCACTCTTCTACTCTAATGTGTTTCCTATGGGGTCCGAACAGTGAGCTTGCGCAGAACAAAAGAACTGTGCTTCCTACACACACGGCCATATCTAATTCAATTCTGCTTAGGAACCTGACAAGAACAGTAGATCCTCTTCAGTTCAATACATTGTACATGCTGGGAACCGATGCCAGTGCTATTTGCCCTGTGTATGACAATGGGAGCACAATAGTGACTCTTCTTACCAGAAAACAACTCTTGATCATAGGACCAGAAACTGCATGTGATTCAACTCCATTTAGGACTGGGAAACAAACGCTAGGTCGCCTTTCAAGAAACACACATCTGCTTTTGAGAAAAGAGCACTCTTCTACTCTACTGTGTTTCCAATAGGGCCAGAACAGTGAGCTTGATCAGAACAAGAGAACTGTGCTTCCTACACACACTGCCATATCTAGTTCAAATCTGCTTAGGAAACTGACAAGAACAGTAGATTCTCTTCAGTCCAATACACTGTACATGCTGATAACCGACGCCAGAGCTATTTGCCCTGTGTATGACAATGGGAGCGCAATATTGACTCTTCTTACCAGAAAACAACTCTTGCTCATAGACCAGAAACTGCATGTGATTCAACTCCATTTAGGACTGGGAAACAAACGCTAGCTCGACTTACAAGAAACACACTCTGCTTTTGAGAAAAGAGCACTCTTCTACTCTACTGTGTTTCCTATAGGGCCAGAACAGTGAGCTTGCTCAGAACAAAAGAACTGTGCTTCCTACACACACGGGCCATATCTAGTTCAACTCTGCTTAGAAAACTGACAAGAGCAGTAGCTGCTCTTCAGTCCAATACACTGTACTTGCTGGGAACAGGCGCCAGTGCTATTTGCAATGAGTATGGCAATGGGAGCGCAATAGTGACTTTGCTTACTAGAAAACAACTCTTGCTGGTAGGACCACAAACTGCATGTCACTCAACTCCATTTAGGACTGGGAAACAAACGCTAGCTCGCCTTACAAGAAACACATTCTGCTTTTCTGAAAAGAGCACTCTTCTACTCTACTGTGTTTCCTATGGGGTCCGAACAGTGAGCTTGCTCAGAACAAAAGAACTGTGCTTCCTACACACATGGGCCATATCTGGTTCAACTCCTCTTAGGAAAATGACAAGAAGAGTAGCTCCTCTTCAGTCCAATACACTGTACTTGCTGGGAACATACGCAAGTGCTATTTGCACTACGTATGGCAATGGGAGCGCAATAGTGACTTTCCTTACCAGAAAACAACTCTTGCTCATAGGACCAGAAATTGCATGTGATTCAACACAATTTAGGACTGGGAAACAAACGCTAGCTCGCCTTACAAGAAACACACTCTGCTTTTGAGAAAAGAGCACTCTTCTACTCTACTGTGTTTCCTATAGGGCCAGAACAGTGAGCTTGATCAAAACAAGAGAACTGTGCTTCCTACACACACGGCCATATCTAGTGCAATTCTGCTTAGGAAACTGACAAGAACAGTAGCTCCTCCTCAGTCCAATACCTATGTATTTGCTGGGAACAGACGCGTGTGCTATTTGTACTGTGTATGGCATGGGAGCAAAATAGTGACTCTTCTTACCAGAAAACAACTCTTGCTCATAGGACCACAAACTGCATGTGACTCAACTCCATTTAGGACTGGGAAACAAACGCTAGCTCGCCTTCCAAGAAAAACACTCTGCTTTTGTGAAAAGAGCACTCTTCTACTCTAATGTGTTTCCTATGAAGTCCGAACAGTGAGCTTGCTCAGAACAAAAGAACTGTGCTTCCTACACACACGGGCATATCTAATTCATTTCTGCTTAGGAACCTGACAAGAACAGTAAATCCTCTTCAGTTCAATACATTGTACATGCTGGGAACCGATGCCAGTGCTATTTGCCCTGTGTATGACAATGGGAGTGCAACAGTGACTCTTCTTACCAGAAAACAACTCTTGCTCGTAGGACCAGAAACTGCATGTGATTCAACTCCATTTAGGAGTGGGAAACAAACACAGGCTCGCCTATCAAGAAACACACTCTGCTTTTGAGAAAAGAGCACTCTTCTACTCTAATGTGTTTCCAATAGGGCCAGAACAGTGAGCTTGTTCAGAACAAGAGAACTGTGCTTCCTACACACACGGCCATATCTAGTTCAATTCTGCTTAGATAACTGAAAAGAACAGTAGATTCTCTTTAGTCCAATACACTGTACATGCTGGGAACCGACGCCAGTGCTATTTGCCCTGTGTATGACAATGGGAGCGCAATATTGACTTTCCTTACTAGAAAACAACTCTTGCTGGTAGGACCACAAACTGCATGTCACTCAACTCCATTTAGGACTGGGAAACAAACGCTAGCTCACCTTCCAGGAAAAACACTCTGCTTTTGTGAAAAGACCACTCTTCTACTCTACTGTGTTTCCAATGGGGTCCGAACAGTGAGCTTGCTCAGAACAAAAGAACTGTGCTTCCTAAACACACGGCCATATCTAACTCAATTCTGCTTAGGAACCAGACAAGAACAGTAGATCCTCTTCAGTTCAATACATTGTACATGCTGGGAACCGATGCCAGTGCTATTTGCCCTGTGTATGACAATGGGAGCGCAATAGTGACTCTTCTTACCAGAAAAAAACTCTTGCACGTAGGACCAGAAACTGCATGTGATTCAACTCCATTTAGGACTGGGAAAAAAACGCTAGCTCGCCTTTCAAGAAACCCACTCTGCTTTTGAGAAAAGAGCACTCTTCTACTCTACTGTGTTTCCAATAGGGCCAGAACAGTGAGCTTGATCAGAACAAGAGAACTGTGCTTCCTACACACACGGCCATATCTAGTTCAATTTTGCTTAGGAAACTGACAAGAACAGTAGATTCTCTTCAGTCCAATACACTGTACATGCTGGTAACTGACACCAGAGCTATTTGCCCTGTGTATGACAATGGGAGCGCAATATTGACTCTTCTTACCAGAAAACAACTCTTGCTCATAGACCAGAAACTGCATGTGATTCAACTCCATTTAGGACTGGGAAACAAACGCTAGCTCGCCTTACAAGAAACACACTCTGCTTTTGAGAAAAGAGCACTCTTCTACTCTACTGTGTTTCCTATAGGGCCAGAACAGTGAGCTTGCTCAGAACAAAAGAACTGTGCTTCCTACACACACGGGCCATATCTAGTTCAACTCTGCTTAGAAAACTGACAGGAACAGTAGCTGCTATTCAGTCCAATACACTGTACTTGCTGGGAACAGGCGCCAGTGCTATTTGCACTGTGTATGGCAATGGGAGCGCAATAGTGACTTTCCTTACTAGAAAACAACTCTTGCTGGTAGGACCACAAACTGCATGTCACTCAACTCCATTTAGGACTGGGAAACAAAGGCTAGCTCGCCTTACAAGAAACACACTCTGCTTTTGAGAAAAGAGCACTCTTCTACTCTACTGTGTTTCCTATGGGGTCCGAACAGTGAGCTTGCTCAGAACAAAAGAACTGTGCTTCCTACACACAGGGGCCATATCTAGTTCAACTCTGCTTAGGAAACTGACAAGAACAGTAGCTCCTCTTCAGACTAATACACTGTACTTGCTGGAAAAAGACGCGAGTGCTATTTGCACTGTGTATGGCAAAGGGAGCGCAATAGTGACTTTCCTTACCAGAAAACAACTCTTGCTGGTAGGACCAAAAAGTGCATGTGATTCAACTCCATTTAGTACTGGGAAACAAACGCTAGCTCGCCTTACAAGAAACACACTCTGCTTTTGAGAAAAGAGCACTCTTCTACTCTACTATGTTTCCTATAGGGCCTGAACAGAGAGCTTGCTCAGAACAAAAGAACTGTGCTTCCTACATACACGGCCATATCTAGTTCAATTCTGCTTAGGAAACTGACAAGAACAATAGATCCTTTTCAGTCCAATACACTGTACATGCTGGGAACAGACGCCAGTGCTATTTGTACTGTGTATGCCAATGGGAGCCCAATAGTGACTCTTCTTACGAGAAAACTACTCTTGCTCGTGGGACCAAAAACTGCATGTGACTCAACTCCATTTAGGACTGGGAAACAAACGCTAGCTAGCCTTACAAGAAACAGACTCTGCTTTTGAGAAAAGAGCACTCTTCTACTCTACTGTGTTTCCTATAGGGCCAGGACAGTGAGCTTGCTCAGAACAAAAGAACTGTGCTTCCTACACACACGGGCCATATCTAGTTCAATTCTTCTTAGTAAAGTGACAAGAACAGTGGAACCTCTTCAGTCCAATACACTGTACATGCTAGGAAGAGACGCCAGTGCTATTTGCACTGTGGATGGCAATGGGAGCACAATAGTGACTTTCATTACCAGAAATAAACTCTTGCTCGTAGGACCAGAAACTGCATGTGATTCAACTCCATTTAGGACTGGGAAACAAACACTAGCTTGCCGTACAAGAAACACACTCTGCTTTTGAGAACAGAGCACTCTTCTATTCTACTGTGTTTCCTATAGAGTCCGAACAGTGAGCTTGCTCTGAACAAAAGAACTGTGCTTCCTACACACACGGCCATATCTAGTTCAATTCTGCTTTGGAACCTGACAAGAACAGTAGATCCTCTTCAGTCCAATACACCCTACTTGCTGGGAACAGACGCCAGTGGTATTTGTCCTGTGTATGGCAATGGCATCACAATAGTGACAATTCTTACAAAAAAACAACTCTTGCTCGTAGGATTAGAAACTGCATGTGATTCAACTCCATTTAGGACTGGGAAACAAACGCTAGCTCGCCTTTCAAGAAACACACTCTGCTTTTGAGAAAAGAGCACTCTTCTACTCTACTGTGTTTCCTAGAGGGCCAGAACAGAGAGATTGCTCAGAACAAAAGAACTGTGCTTCCTACATTCAGGGCCATATCTAGTTCAATTCTGCTTAGGAAACTGACAAGAAAATAGATCCTTTTCAGTCCAATACACTGTACATGCTGGGAACAGACGCAAGTGCTATTTGCCCTGTGTATGACAATGGGAGCGCAATAGTGACTCTTCTTACCAGAAAACAAGTCTTGCTCGTAGGACCAGAAACTGCATGTGTATTTCAAATCCACATAGGACTGGGATAAAAAATCTAGCTGGCCTTACAAGAAACACACTCTGCTTTTGAGAAAAGAGCACTCTTCTACTCTACTGTGTTTCCTATGGTGTCCGAACAGTGAGCTTGATCAGAACAAGAGAACTGTGCTTCCTACACACACGGGCCATATCTAGTTCAACTCTGCTTAGGAAACTGACAAGAACAGTAGCTCCTCTTCAGTCAAATACACTGTACTTGCTGGAAACAGACACGAGTGCTATTTGCACTGTATATGGCAAAGGGAGCGCAATAGTGACTTTCCTTACCAGAAAACAACTCTTGCTGGTAGGACCAAAAACTGCATGTGATTCAACTCCACTTAGGACTGGGAAACAAACGCTAGCTCGCCTTACAAGAAACACACTCTGCTTTTGAGAAAAGAGCACTCTTCTACTCTACTGTGTTTCCTATAGGGCCAGAACAGAGAGCTTGCTCAGAACAAAAGAACTGTGCTTCCTACACTCCCCGGCCATATCTAGTTCAATTCTGCTTAGTAAACTGACAAGAACAATAGATCCTTTTCAGTCCAATACACTGCACATGCTGGGAACAGACGCGAGTGCTCCTTGCACTATGTATGGCAAAGGGAGCGCAATAGTGACTTTCCTTACTAGAAAACAATTCTTGCTCGTAGGACCAGAAACTGCATGTAATTCAACTCCATTTAGGACTGGGCAACAAATGCTAGCTCGCCTCACATGAAACACACCCTGCTTTTGAGAAAAGAGAACTCTTCTACTCTACTGAGTTTCCAATGGGGACCGAACAGTGACCTTGCTCAGAACAAAAGAACTGTGCTTCCTACACACGCGGCCATATCTAGTTCAACACTGCTTAGAAAACTGACAAGAACAGTAGATCCTCTTCAGTCCAATACTCTGTACATGCTGGGACAGACGCCAGTGCTATATGCACTGTGTATGGCAGTGGGAGCGCAATAGTGACTCTTATTACCAGAAAAATACTCTTGCTCGTAGGACCAGAAACTGCACGGGATTCAATTCCCTTTCTGACTGGGAAACAAACACTAGCTTGCCTTTCAAGAAAAACACTCTGCTTTTGAGAAAAGAGCATTCTTCTAATCTACAGTGTTTCCTATGGTGACCGAACAGTGACCTTGCTCAGAACAAAAGAACTGTGCTTCCTACACACACGGGCCATATCTAGTTCAACTCTGCTTAGGAAACTGACAAGAACAGTAGCTCCTCTTCAGTCCAATACACTGTCCTTGCCGGGAACAGACGCGAGTGCTATTTGCACTATGTATGGCAATGGGAGCGCAATAATGACTTTCCTTACCAGAAAACAACTCTTGCTCTTAGGACCAGAAACTGCATATGATTCAACTCCATTTAGGACTGGGAAACAAACGCTAGCTCGCCTTACAAGAAACACACTCTGCTTTTGAGAAAAGAGCACTCTTCTACTCTAAGGTGTTACCTATGGGGTCCGAACAGTGAGCTTGCTCAGAACAAAAGAACTGTGCTTCCTACACACACGGGCCATATCTAGTTCAACTCTGCTTAGGAAACTGACAAGAACAGTAGCTCCTCTTCAGTCCAATACACTGTACTTGCTGGAAACAGACACGAGTGCTATTTGCACTGTGTATGGAAAAGGGAGCACAATAGTGACTTTCCTTACCAGAAAACAACTCTTGATGGTAGGACCAAAAACTGCATGTGATTCAACTCCATTTTGGACTGGGAAACAAACGCTAGCTCGCCTTACAAGAAACAAACTCTGCTTTTGAGAAAAGAGCACTCTTCTACTCTACTGTGTTTCCTATAGGGCCAGAACAGAGAGCTTGCTCAGAACAAAAGAACTGTGCTTCCTACATACACGGCCATATCTAGTTCAATTCTGCTTAGGAAACTGACAAGAACAATAGCTCCTCTTCAGACTAATACAATGTACATGCTGGGAACAGACACGAGTGCTATTTGTACTGTGTATGGCAATGGGAGCCCAATAGTGACTCTTCTTACCAGAAAACTACTCTTACTCGTAGGACCAAAAACTGCATGTGACTCAACTCCATTTAGGACTGGGAAACAAACGTTAGCTAGCCTTACAAGAAACACACTCTGCTCTTGAGAAAAGAGCACCCTTCTACTCTACTGTGTTTCCTATAGGGCCAGAACAGTGAGCTTGCTCAGAACAAAAGACCTGTGTTTCCTACACACACGGGCCATATCTGGTTCAACTCTGCTTAGGAAACTGACAAGAACAGTAGCTCCTCTTCAGTCCAATACACTGTACTTGCTGGAAACAGACACGAGTGCTATTTGCACTGTGTATGGAAAAGGGAGCACAATAGTGACTTTCCTTACCAGAAAACAACTCTTGATGGTAGGACCAAAAACTGCATGTGATTCAACTCCATTTTGGACTGGGAAACAAACGCTAGCTCGCCTTACAAGAAACAAACTCTGCTTTTGAGAAAAGAGCACTCTTCTACTCTACTGTGTTTCCTATAGGGCCAGAACAGAGAGCTTGCTCAGAACAAAAGAACTGTGCTTCCTACATACACGGCCATATCTAGTTCAATTCTGCTTAGGAAACTGACAAGAACAATAGCTCTTCTTCAGACTAATACAATGTACATGCTGGGAACAGACACGAGTGCTATTTGTACTGTGTATGGCAATGGGAGCCCAATAGTGACTCTTCTTACCAGAAAACTACTCTTACTCGTAGGACCAAAAACTGCATGTGACTCAACTCCATTTAGGACTGGGAAACAAACGTTAGCTAGCCTTACAAGAAACACACTCTGCTCTTGAGAAAAGAGCACCCTTCTACTCTACTGTGTTTCCTATAGGGCCAGAACAGTGAGCTTGCTCAGAACAAAAGACCTGTGTTTCCTACACACACGGGCCATATCTGGTTCAACTCTGCTTAGGAAACTGACAAGAACAGTAGCTCCTCTTCAGTGCAATACACTGTACTTGATGGGAACAGACGCAAGTGCTATTAGCACTGTGTATGGCAAAGGGAGCACAATAGTGACTTTCCTTACCAGAAAACAACTCTTGCTCGTAGGACCAGAAACTGCATGTGATTCAAATCCATTTAGGACTGGGAAACAAATGCTAGCTCGCCTTACAAGAAACACACATCTGCTTTTGAGAAAAGAGCACTCTTCTACTCTATATTGTTTCCTATGGAGTCCGAACAGTGAGGTTG
>NW_026736339.1:0-74000 GCF_949786415.1 Peromyscus eremicus | reverse complement strand
CAGTGCAAAGAGCACTCGCGTCTGTTCCCAGCAAGTACAGTGTATTGGACTGAAGAGGAGCTACTGTTCTTGTCAGTTTTCTAAGCAGAGTTGAACTAGATATGGCCCTTGTGTGTAGGAAGCACAGTTCTTTTGTTCTGAGCAAGCTCACTGTTCTGGCACTATAGGAAACACAGTAGAGTAGAAGAGTGCTCTTTTCTCAAAAGCAGAGTGTGTTTCTTGTAAGGCGAGCTAGCGTTTGTTTCTCAGTCCAAAAAGGAGTTGAATCACATGCAGTTTCTGGTCCTACGAGCAAGGGATGTATTCTGGTAAGAAAGTCACTATTGTGCTCCCTTTGCGATAGACAGTGCAAATAGCACTCACGTCTGTTCCCAGCATGTACAGTGTATTGGACTGAAAAGGAGCTACTGTTCTTGTCAGTTTCCTAAGCAGAGTTGAACTCGATATGGCTCGTGTGTGTAGGAAGCACAGTTCTTTTGTTCTGAGCAAGCTCACTGTTCTGGCCCTATAGGAAACACAGAAGAGTAGAAGAGTGCTCTTTTCTCAGAAGCAGAGTGTGGTTCTTGTAAGGTGAGCTAGCGTTAGTTTCCCAGTCCTAAATGGAGTTGAATCACATGCAGTTTCTGGTCCTACGAGCAAGAGTTTATTTTCTAGTAAGAAAAGTCACTATTTTTCTACCATTGCATACACAGTGCAAATAGCACTCGCGTCTGTTCCCAGCAAGTGCAGTGTATTGGACAGAAGAGGAGCTACTGTTCTTGTCAGTTTCCTAAGTAGAGTTGAACTAGATATGGCCCGTGTGTGTAGGAAACACAGTTCTTTTGTTCTGGGCAAGCTCACTGTTCGGACCCCATAGGAAACACAGTAGAGTAGAAGAGTGCTCTTTTCTCAAAAGCAGAGTGTGTTTCTTGTAAGGCGAGCTAGCGTTTGTTTCCCAGTCCTAAATGGAGTTGAAACACTTACAGTTTCTGATCCTAGAAGCAAGAGTTGTTTTCTGGTAAGAAGAGTCACTATTGCGCTCCCATTGTCATACACAGGGCAAATAGCACTGGCGTCTGTTCCCAGCATGTACACTGAATTGGACTGAAGAGGATCTACTGTTCTTGTCAGTTTCCTAAGCAGAGTTGAACTAGATATGGCCGGTGTGTGTAGGAAGCACAGTTCTTTTGTTCTGAGCAAGCTCAATGTTCTGGCCCTATAGGAAACACAGTAGAGTAGAAGAGTGCTCTTTTCTCAAAAGCAGAGTGTGTTTCTTGTAAGTTGAGCTTGTGTTTGTTTCCCAGTCCTAAATGGAGTTGAATTACATGCAGTTTCTTGTCCTATGAGCAAGAGTTGTTTTCTGGTAAGAAGAGTCACTATTGTGCTCCTATTGCCATACACAGCGCAAACAACACTTGCTACTGTTCTTTGCAAGTACAGTGTATTTGACAGAAGACAAGTTACTGTCCTTGTCAGTTTCCTAAGCAGAGTTGAACTAGATATGGCCCGTGTGTGTAGGAAGCACAGTTCTTTTGTTCTGAGCAAGCTCACTGTTCGGACTCATAGGAAAACCAGTAGAGTAGAAGACTGCTCTTTTCTCAAAAGCAGAGTGTGTTTCTTGTAAGGCGAGCTAGTGTTTGTTTCCCACTCCTAAATGGGGTTGAATCACATGCAGTTTCTGATCCTAGGAGCAAGAGTTGTTTTCTGGAAAGAAGAGTCACTATTGCGCTCCCATTGTCATACACAGGGCAAATAGCACTGGCGTCTATTCCCAGCATGTACAGTGTATTGGACTGAAGAGGATCTACTGTTCTTGTCAGTTTCCTAAGCAGAGTTGAACTAGATATGGCGGGTGTGTGTAGGAAGCACAGTTCTTTTGTTCTGAGCAAGCTCACTGTTTTGGCCCTATAGGAAACACAGTAGAGTAGAAGAGTGCTCCTTTCTCAAAAGCAGAATGTGTTTGTTGTAAGGCGAGCTAGCTTTTGTTTTCCAGTCCTAAATGGAGTTGAATCACATGCAGTTTCTGGTCCTACAAGCAAGAGTTGTTTTCTAGTAAGAAGAGTCACTATTGTGTTCCCATTGCCATACACAGGGCATATAGGACTCGCGTCTGTTCCCAGGATGTACAGTGTATTGGACGGAAGAGGATCTACTGTTCTTGTCAGTTTCCTAAGCAAAGTTGAACTAGATATGGTCCGTGTGTGTAGGAAGTACACTTCTTTTGTTCTGAGCAAGCTCACTCTTCTGGCCCTATAGGAAACAAAGTAGAGTAGAAGAGTGTTCTTTTCTCCAAAGCAGAATGTGTTTTTTCTAAGGCGAGCTAGCGTTTGTTTCCCAGTCCTAAATGGAGTTCAATCACATGCAGTATCTGGTCCTAAGAGCAAGAATTGTATTATGATAAGGAAAGTCACTATTGTGCTCCCTTTGCGATAAACAGTGCAAATAGCACTCACGTCTGTTCCCAGCAAGTACAGTGTATTGGACTGAAGTGGACCAACTGTTCTTGTCAGTTTCCTAAGCAGAGTTGAACTAGATATAGCCAGTGTGTGTAGGATGCACAGTTCTATTGTTCTGAGCAAGCTCACTATTCTGGCCATATAGGAAACACAGTAGAGTAGAAGAGTGCTCTTTTCTCAAAAGCAGAGAGTGTTTCTTGTAAGGCGAGCTAGCGTTTTTTTCCCGTCCTAAATCTAGTTGAGTCAAATGCAGTTTCTGGTCCTACGAACAAGAGTTTTTTTCTGGTAAGAAGAGTCACTATTGAGCTCCCATTGTCATACACAGGGCAAACAGCACTGGCGTCTGTTCCCAGCATGTACAGTGTATTGGACTGAAGATGATCTACTGCTCTTGTCAGTTTCCTAAGCAGAGTTGAACTAGATATGGCCCGTGTGTGTAGGAAGCACAGTTCTTTTGTTCTGAGCAAGCTCACTGTTCTGGCACTATAGGAAACACAGTAGAGTAGAAGAGTGCTCTTTTCTCAAAAGCAGAGTGTGTTTCTTGTAAGGCGAGCTAGCGTTTGTTTCTCAGTCCAAAAAGGAGTTGAATCACATGCAGTTTCTGGTCCTACGAGCAAGGGATGTATTCTGGTAAGGAAAGTCACTATTGTGCTCCCTTTGCGATAAACAGTGCAAATAGCACTCACGTCTGTTCCCAGCAAGTACAGTGTATTGGACTGAAAAGGAGCAACTGTTCTTGTCAGTTTCCTAAGCAGAGTTGAACTCGATATGGCTCGTGTGTGTAGGAAGCACAGTTCTTTTGTTCTGAGCAAGCTCACTGTTCTGGCCCTATAGGAAACACAGAAGAGTAGAAGAGTGCTCTTTTCTCAGAAGCAGAGTGTGGTTCTTGTAAGGTGAGCTAGCATTTGTTTCCCAGTCCTAAATGGAGTTGAATCACATGCAGTTTCTGGTCCTACGAGCAAGAGTTGTTTTCTAGTAAGAAGAGTCACTATTTTTCTACCATTGCATACACAGTGCAAATAGCACTGGCGTCTGTTCCCAGCAAGTACAGTGTATTGGACAGAAGAGGAGCTACTGTTCTTGTCAGATTCCTAAGTAGAGTTGAACTAGATATGGCCCGTGTGTGTAGGAAACACAGTTCTTTTGTTCTGGGCATGCTCACTGTTCGGACCCCATAGGAAACACAGTAGAGTAGAAGAGTGCTCTTTTCTCAAAAGCAGAGTGTGTTTCTTGTAAGGTGAGCTAGCGTTTGTTTCCCAGTCCTAAATGGAGTTGAATTACATGCAGTTTCTTGTCCTATGAGCAAGAGTTGTTTTCTGGTAAGAAGAGTCACTATTGTGCTCCTATTGCCATACACAGCGCAAAAAACACTTGCTACTGTTCTTTGCAAGTACAGTGTATTTGACAGAAGACAAGTTACTGTCCTTGTCAGTTTCCTAAGCAGAGTTGAACTAGATATGGCCCGTGTGTGTAGGAAGCACAGTTCTTTTGTTCTGAGCAAGCTCACTGTTCGGACCTCATAGGAAAACCAGTAGAGTAGAAGAGTGCTCTTTTCTCAAAAGCAGAGTGTGTTTCTTGTAAGGCGAGCTATCGTTTGTTTCCCACTCCTAAATGGAGTTGAATCACATGCAGTTTCTGATCCTAGGAGCAAGAGTTGTTTTCTGGTAAGAAGAGTCACTATTGTGCTCCCATTGTCATACAGATGGCAAATAGCACTGTCGTCTATTCCCAGCATGTACAGTGTATTGGACTGAAGAGGATCTACTGTTCTTGTCAGTTTCCTAAGCAAAGCTGAACTAGATATGGTCCGTGTGTGTAGGAAGTACACTTCTTTTGTTCTGAGCAAGCTCACTCTTCAGGCCCTATAGGAAACAAAGTAGAGTAGAAGAGTGCTCTTTTCTCAAAAGCAGAATGTGTTTTTTCTAAGGCGAGCTAGCGTTTGTTTCCCAGTCCTAAATGGAGTTCAATCACATGCAGTATCTGGTCCTAAGAGCAAGAATTGTATTATGATAAGGAAAGTCACTATTGTGCTCCCTTTGCGATAAACAGTGCTAATAGCACTCACGACTGTTCCCAGCAAGTACAGTGTATTGGACTGAAGAGGAGCTACTGTTCTTGTCAGTTTCCTAAGCAGTGTTGAACTAGATATGGCTCGTGTGTGTAGGAAGCACAGTTCTTTTGTTCTGAGCAAGCTCACTGTTCTGGCCTTATAGGAAACACAGAAGAGTAGACGAGTGGTCTTTTCTCAGAAGCAGAGTGTGCTTCTTGTAAGGTGAGCTAGCGTTGGTTTCCCAGTCCTAAATGGAGTGGAATCACATGCAGTTTCTGGTCCTATAAGCAAGAGTTGTTTTCTGGTAAGAGGAGTCACTATTGTGCTACCATTGCCATACACAGTGCAAATAGCACTGGCGTCTGTTCCCAGCAAGTACAGTGTATTGGACAGAAGAGGAGCTACTGTTCTTGTCAGTCTCCTAAGCAGAGTTGAACTAGATATGGCCCGCGTGTGTTAAGCACAGTTCTTTTGTTCTGAGCAAGCTCACTGTTCTGGCCCTATAGGAAACACAGTAGAGTAGAAGAGTGCTCTTTTCTCAAAAGCAGAGTGTGTTTCTTGTAAGGTGAGCTAGCTTTTGTTTCCCAGTCCTAAATGGAGTTGAATTACATGCAGTTTCTTGTCCTATGAGCAAGAGTTGTTTTCTGGTAAGAAGAGTCACTATTTCGCTCCTATTGCCATACACAGTGCAAACAACACTTGCTAATGTTCTTTGCAAGTACAGTGTATTGGACTGAAGAGGAGCTACTGTTCTTGTCAGTTTCCTAAGCAGAGTTGAACTAGATATGGCCCGTGTGTGTAGGAAGCACAGTTCTTTTGTTCTGAGCAAGCTCACTGTTCGGACCCCATAGGAAACACAGTATAGTAGAACAGTGCTGTTTTCTCAAAAGCAGAGTGTGTTTCTTGTAAGGTGAGCTAGCGTTTGTTTCCCAGTCCTAAATGGAGTTGAATCACATGCAGTTTCTGGTCCTACGAGCAAGAGTTGTTTTCTGGTAAGAAGAGTCACTATTGCGCTCCCATTGTCATACACAGGGCAAATAGCACTGGCGTCTGTTCCCAGCATGTACAGTGTATTGGACTGAAGAGGATCTACTGTTCTTGTCAGTTTCCTAAGCAGAGTTGAACTAGATATGGCCGGTGTGTGTAGGAAGCACAGTTCTTTTGTTCTGAGCAAGCTCACTGTTTTGGCCCTATAGGAAACACAGTAGAGTACAAGAGTGCTGTTTTCTCAAAAGCAGAGTGTGTTTCTTGTAAGGCGAGCTAGCTTTTGTTTCCCAGTCCTAAATGGAGTTGAATCACATGCAGTTTCTGGTCCTACAAGCAAGAGTTGTTTTCTGGTAAGAAGAGTCACTATTGTGTTCCCATTGCCATACACAGGCCAATAGCACTGGCGTCTGTTCCCAGCATGTAAAGTGTATTGGACTGAAGAGGATCTACTGTTCTTGTCAGTTTCCTAAGCAGAGTTGAACTAGATGTGGCCCATGTGTGTAGGAAGCACAGTTCTTTTGTTCTGAGCAAGCTCACTGTTCGGACCCCATAGGAAACACAGTAGAATAGAAGAGTGTTCTTTTCTCAGAAGCAGAGTGTGTTTCTTGTAAGGTGAGCTAGCGTTTGTTTCCCAGTCCTAAATGGAGTTGAATCACATGAAGTTTCTGGTCCTACGAGTAAGAGTTGTTTTCTGGTAAGAAGAGTCACTATTGTGCTCCCATGTCATACACAGGGCAAATAGCACTCGCGTCTGTTCCCAGCAGGTACAGTATATTGGACTGAAGATGATCTACTGTTATTGTCAGTTTCCTAAGCAGAGTTGAACTAGATATGGCCCGTGTGTAGGAAGCACAGTTCTTTTGTTCTGAGCAAGCTCACTGTTCAGACCCCATAGGAAACACAGTAGAATAGAAGAGTGCTCTTTTCTCAGAAGCAGAGTGTGTTTTTTGTAAAGCGAGCTAGCGTTTGTTTCCCAGTCCTAAATGGAGTTGAATCACATGCAGTTTCTGGTCCTACGAGTAAGAGTTGTTTTCTGGTAAGAAGAGTCACTATTGCGCTCCTATTGTCATACAAAGGGCAAATAGCACTCGCATCTGTTCCCAGCAGGTACAGTGTATTGGACTGAAGATGATCTACTGTTATTGTCAGTTTCCTAAGCAGAGTTGAACTAGATATGGCCCGTGTGTGTAGGAAGCACAGTTCTTTTGTTCTGAGCAAGCTCACTGTTCAGACCCCATAGGAAACACAGTAGAATAGAAGAGTGCTCTTTTCTCAAAAGCAGAGTGTGTTTCTTGTAAGGCGAGCTAGCGTTTGTTTCCCAGTCCAAAATGGAGTTGAATCACATGCAGTTTCTGGTCCTACGAGCAAGGGATGTATTCTGGTAAGGAAAGTCACTATTGTGCTCCCTTTGCGATAAACAGTGCAAATAGCACTCACGTCTGTTCCCAGCAAGTACAGTGTATTGGACTGAAGAGGAGCTACTGTTCTTGTCAGTTTCCTAAGCAGAGTTGAACTAGATATTGCTCGTGTGTGTAGGAAGCACAGTTCTTTTGTTCTGAGCAAGCTCACTGTTCTGGCCCTATAGGAAACACAGAAGAGTAGAAGAGTGCTCTTTTCTCAGAAGCAGAGTGTGTTTCTTGTAAGGTGTGCTAGCGTTTGTTTCCCAGTCCTAATTTGAGTGGAATCACATGCAGTTTCTGGTCCTACGAGCAAGAGTTTTTTTCTGGTAAGAAGAGTCACTATTGTGCTACCATTGCCATACACAGTGCAAATAGCACTCTCGTCTTTTCCAGCAAGTACAGTGTATTGGACAGAAGAGGAGCTACTGTTCTTGTCAGTTTCGTAAGCAGAGTTGAACTACATATGGCCCGTGTGTGTGAAGCACAGTTCTTTTGTTCTGAGCGAGCTCAATTTTCGGACCCCATAGTAAACACAGTAGAGTAGAAGAGTGCTCTTTTCTCAAAAGCAGAGTGTGTTTCTAGTAAGGCTAGCTAATGTTTGTTTCCCAGTCAGAAACGGAGTTGAATCCCATGCAGTTTCTGGTCCTAGGAGCAAGAGTTGTTTTCTGGTAAGAAGAGTCTCTATTGTGCTCCCTTTGCCATAAACAGTGCAAATAGCACTCGTGTCTGTTCCCAGCAAGTACAGTGTATTGGACTGAAGAAGAGCTACTGTTCTTGTCAGTTTCCTAAGCAGAGTTGAACGAGATATGGCCCGTGTGTGTAGGAAGCACAGTTCTTTTTTTCTGAGCAAGCTAACTGTTCTGGTCCTATAGGAAACACAGAAGAGTAGAAGAGTGCTCTTTTCTCAAAAGCAGAGTGTGTTTCTTGTAAGGTGAGCTAGCATTTGTTTCCCAGTCCTAACTGGAGTTGAATTACATGCAGTTTCTTGTCCTATGAGCAAGAGTTGTTTTCTGGTAAGAAGAGTCACTATTGGGCTCCTATTGCCATACACAGTGCAAACAACACTCGCTACTGTTCTTTGCAAGTACAGTGTATTGGACAGAAGAGGAGCTACTGTTCTTGTCAGTTTCCTAAGCAGAGTTGAACTAGATATGGCCCGTGTGTGTAGGAAGCACAGTTCTTTTGTTCTGAGCAAGCTCACTGTTCAGACCCCATAGGAAACACAGTATAGTAGAACAGTGCCCTTTTCTCAAAAGCAGAGTGTGTTTCTTGTAAGGCGAGCTAGCATTTGTTTTCCAGTCCTAAATGGAGTTGAATCACATGCAGTTTCTGATCGTAGGAGCAAGAGTTGTTTTCTGGTAAGAAGAGTCACTATTGCCCTCCCATTGTCATACACACGGCAAATAGCACTGGCGTCTGTTCCCAGCATGTACAGTGTATTGGACTGAAGAGGATCTACTGTTCTTGTCAGTTTCCTAAGCAGAGTTGAACTAGATATGGCCCGTGTGTGTAGGAAGCACAGTTCTTTTGTTCTGAGCAAGCTCACTGTTTTGGCCCTAAAGGAAACACAGTAGAGTAGAAGAGTGCTCTTTTCTCAAAAGCAGAGTGTGTTTCTTGTAAGGCGAGCTAGCTTTTGTTTCCCAGTCCTAAATGTAGTTGAATCACACTCAGTTTCTGGTCCTCCAAGCAAGAGTTGTTTTCTAGTAAGAAGAGTCACTATTTCGCTCCCATTGCCATACACAGGGCAAAAAGGACTCGCGTCTGTTTCAGGATGTACGGTGTATTGGACTGAAGAGGATCTACTGTTCTTGTCAGTTTCCTAAGCAAAGTTGAAGTAGATATGGTCCGTGTGTGTAGGAAGTACACTTCTTTTGTTCTGAGCAAGCTCACTCTTCTGGCCCTATAGGAAACAAAGTAGAGTAGAAGAGAGCTCTTTTCTCAAAAGCAGAATGTGTTTTTTTCTAAGACGAGCTAGCGTTTGTTCCCCAGTCCTAAATGGAGTTCAATCACATGCAGTATCTGGTCCTAAGAGCAAGAATTGTATTATGATAAGGAAAGTCACTATTGTGCTCCCTTTGCGATAAACAGTGCAAATAGCACTCACGTCTGTTCCCAGCAAGTACAGTGTATTGGACTGAAGAGGAGCTACTGTTCTTGTCAGTTTCCTAAGCAGTGTTGAACTAGATATGGCTCGTGTGTGCAGGAAGCACAGTTCTTTTGTTCTGAGCAAGCTCACTGTTCTGGCCCTTTAGGAAACACAGAAGAGTAGACGAGTGGTCTTTTCTCAGAAGCAGAGTGAGCTTCTTGTAAGGTGAGCTAGCGTTGGTTTCCCAGTCCTAAATGGAGTGGAATCACATGCAGTTTCTGGTCCTATAAGCAAGAGTTGTTTTCTGGTAAGAGGAGTCACTATTGTGCTACTATTGCTATACACAGTGCAAATAGCACTGGCGTCTGTTCCCAGCAAGTACAGTGTATTGGACAGAAGAGGAGCTACTGTTCTTGTCAGTTTCCTAAGCAGAGTTGAACTACATATGGCCCGTGTGTGTGAAGCACAGTTCTTTTGTTCTGAGCAAGCTCAATTTTCGGACCCCGTAGTAAACACAGTAGAGTAGAAGAGTGCTCTTTTCTCAAAAGCAGAGTGTGTTTCTTGTAAGGCTAGCTAGTGTTTGTTTCCCAGTCAGAAACGGAGTGAATCCCATGCAGTTTCTGGTCCTACGAGCAAGAGTTGTTTTCTGGTAAGAAGAGTCACTATTTCGCTCCCTTTGCCATACACAGTGCAAATAGCACTCGCGTCTGCTCCCAGCAAGTACAGTGTATTGGACTGAAGAGGAGCTACTGTTCTTGTCAGTTTCCTAAGCAGAGTTGAACTAGATATAGCCCGTGTGTGTAGGAAGCACAGTTCTTTTGTTCTGAGCAAGCTCACTGTTCTGGCCCTATAGGAAACACAGTAGAGTAGAAGAGTGCTCTTTTCTCAAAAGCAGAGTGGGTTTCTTGTAAGGTGAGCTAGCATTTGTTTCCCAGTCCTAAATGGAGTTGAATTACATGCAGTTTCTTGTCCTATGAGCAAGAGTTGTTTTCTGGTAAGAAGAGTCACTATTTCGCTCCTATTGCCATACACAGTGCAAACAACACTTGCTAATGTTCTTTGCAAGTACAGTGTATTGGACTGAAGAGGAGCTACTGTTCTTGTCAGTTTCCTAAGCAGAGTTGAACTAGATATGGCCCGTGTGTGTAGGAAGCACAGTTCTTTTGTTCTGAGCAAGTTCACTGTTCGGACCCCATAGGAAACACAGTATAGTAGAACAGTGCTCTTTTCTCAAACGCAGAGTGTGTTTCTTTTAAGGCGAGCTATCGTTTGTTTCCCAGTCCTAAATGGAGTTGAATCACATGCAGTTTTTGGTCCTACCAGCAAGAGTTGTTTTCTGGTAAGAAGAGTCACTATTGCGCTCCCATTGTCATACACAGGGCAAATAGCACTGGCGTCTGTTCCCAGCATGTACAGTGTATTGAACTGAAGAGGATATACTGTTCTTGTCAGTTTCCTAAGCAGAGTTGAACTAGATATGGCCGGTGTGTGTAGGAAGCACAGTTCTTTTGTTCTGAGCAAGCTCACTGTTTTGGCCCTATAGGAAACACAGTAGAGTACAAGAGTGCTCCTTTCTCAAAAGCAGAGTGTGTTTCTTGTAAGGCGAGCTAGCTTTTGTTTCCCAGTCCTAAATGGAGTTGAATCACATGCAGTTTCTGGTCCTACAATCAAGAGTTGTTTTCTGGTAAGAAGAGTCACTATTGTGTTCCCATTGCCATACACAGGGCAAATAGGACTCGCGTCTTTTCCCAGGATGTACAGTGTATTGGACTGAAGAGGATCTACTGTTCTTTTAAGTTTCCTAAGCAAAGTTCAACTAGATATGGCCCGTGTGTGTAGGAAGTACACTTCTTTTGTTCTGAGCAAGCTCACTCTTCTGGCCCTATAGGAAACACAGTAGAGTAGAAGAGTGCTCTTTTCTCAAAAGCAGAATGTGTTTCTTGTAAGGCAAGCTAGCGTTTTTTTCCCAGTCCTAAATGGAGTTCAATCACATGCAGTTTCTGATCCTAGGAGCAAGACTTGTTTTCTCGTAAGAAGAGTCACTATTGCACTCCCATTGTCATACAGATGGCAAATAGCACTGGCGTCTGTTCCCAGCATGTAAAGTGTATTGGACTGAAGAGGATCTACTGTTCTTGTCAGTTTCCTAAGCAGAGTTGAACTAGATGTGGCCCGTGTGTGTAAGAAGCACAGTTCTTTTGTTCTGAGCAAGCTCACTGTTTGGACCCCATAGGATACACAGTAGAATAGAAGAGTGCTCTTTTCTCAGAAGCAGAGTGTGTTTCTTGTAAAGCGAGCTAGCGTTTGTTTCCCAGTCCTAAATGGAGTTGAATCACATGAAGTTTCTGGTCCTACGAGTAAGAGTTGTTTTCTGGTAAGAAGAGTCACTATTGTGCTCCCATTGTCATACACAAGGCAAATAGCACTCGCGTCTGTTCCCAGCAGGTACAGTGTATTGGACTGAAGATGATCTACTGTTATTGTCAGTTTCCTAAGCAGAGTTGAACTAGATATGGCCCGTGTGTGTAGGAAGCACAGTTCTTTTGTTCTGAGCAAGCTCACTGTTCAGACCCCATAGGAAACACAGTAGAATAGAAGAGTGCTCTTTTCTCAAAAGCAGAGTGTGTTTCTTGTAAGGCGAGCTAGCGTTTGTTTCCCAGTCCAAATGGAGTTGAATCACATGCAATTTCTGGTTCTACGTGCAAGGGATGTATTCTGGTAAGGAAAGTCACTATTGTACTCCCTTTGCAATAAACAGTGCAAATAGCACTCACGTCTGTCCCCAGCAAGTACAGTGTATTGGACTGAAGAGGAGCTACTGTTCTTGTCAGTTTCCTAAGCAGAGTTGAACTAGATATTGCTCGTGTGTGTAGGAAGCACAGTTCTTTTGTTCTGAGCAAGCTCACTGTTCTGGCCCTATAGGAAACACAGAAGAGTAGACGAGTGGTCTTTTCTCAGAAGCAGAGTGTGTTTCTTGTAAGGTGTGCTAGCGTTTGTTTCCCACTCCTAAATTGAGTGGAATCACATGCAGTTTCTGGTCCTACGAGCAAGAGTTTTTTTCTGGTAAGAAGAGTCACTATTGTGCTACCATTGAAATACACAGTGCAAATAGAACTCGCGTCTTTTCCAGCAAGTACAGTGTATTGGACAGAAGAGGAGCTACTGTTCTTGTCAGTTTCCTAAGCAGAGTTGAACTACATATGGCCCGTGTGTGTGAAGCACAGTTCTTTTGTTCTGAGCGAGCTCAATTTTCGGACCCCATAGTAAACACAGTAGAGTAGAAGAGTGCTCTTTTCTCAAAAGCAGAGTGTGTTTCTAGTAAGGCTAGCTAGTGGTTGTTTCCCAGTCAGAAATGGAGTTGAATCCCATGCAGTTTCTGGTCCTAGGAGCAAGAGTTGTTTTCTGGTAAGAAGAGTCACTATTTCGCTCCCTTTGCCGTACACAGTGCAAATAGCACTCGCTTCTGCTACCAGCAAGTACAGTGTATTGGACTGAAGACCAGCTACTGTTCTTGTCAGTTTCCTAAGCAGAGTTGAACTAGATATAGCCCGTGTGTGTAGGAAGCACAGTTCTTTTGTTCTGAGCAAGCTCACTGTTCTGGCCCTATAGGAAACACAGTAGAGTAGAAGAGTGCTCATTTCTCAAAAGCAGATTGTGTTTCTTCTAAGGTGAGCTAGCATTTGTTTCCCAGTCCTAAATGGAGTTGAATTACATGCAGTTTCTTGTCCTATGAGCAAGAGTTGTTTTTGGTAAGAAGAGTCACTATTGCACTCCTACTGCCATACACAGTGCAAACAACACTTGCTACTGTTCTTAGCAATTACAGTGTATTGGACAGAAGAGGAGCTACTGTTCTTGTCAGTTTCCTAAGCAGAGTTGAACTAGATATGGCCCGTGTGTGTAGGAAGCACAGTTCTTTTGTTCTGAGCGAGCTCACTGTTCGGACCCCATAGGAAACACAGTACAAAAGAAGAGTGCTCTTTTCTCAAAAGCAGAGTGTGTTTCTTGTAAGGCGAGCTAGCGTTTGTTTTCCAGTCTAAAATCGAGTTGAATCACATGCAGTTTCTTGTCCTACGAGCAAGGGATGTTTTCTGGTAAGGAAAGTAACTATTGTGCTCCCTTTGCTATAAACAGTGAAAATAGCAATCGCGTCTGTTCCCAGCAATTACAGTGTATTGGACTGAAGAGGAGCTACTGTTCTTGTCAGTTTCCTAAGCAGAGTTGAACTAGACGTGGCCCTTGTGTGTAGGAAGCACAGTTCTTTTGTTCTGAGCAAGCTCACTGTTCTGGCTTTATAGGAAACACAAAAGAATAGAAGAGTGCTCTTTTCTCAGAAGCAGAGTGTGTTTCTTGTAAGGCGAGCTAGCGTTTATTTCCCAGTCCTAAATGGAGTTGAATCACATGCAGTTTCTGGTCCTACGAGCAAGAGTTGTTTTCTGGTAAGAAGAGTCACTATTGTGCTACCATTGCCATACACAGTGCAAATAGCACTCGCGTCTGTTCCCAGCAAGTACAGTGTATTGGACAGAAGAGGAGCTACTGTTCTTGTCAGTTTCCTAAGCAGAGTTGAACTAGCTATGGCCCGTGTGTGTAGGAAGCACAGTTCTTTTGTTCTGAGCAAGCTCAATTTTCGGACCAAATAGTAAACACAGTAGAGTAGAAGAGTGCTCTTTTCTCAAAAGCAGAGTGTGTTTTTGTAAGGCTAGCTAGTGTTTGTTTCCCAGGTCTAAATGGAGTTGATTCACATGCAGTTTTTGGTCCTGTGAGCAAGGGATGTTTTCTGGTAAGGAAAGTCACTATTGTGCTTCCTTTGCCCTACACAGTGCAAATAGCACTCGCGTCTGTTCCCAGCAAGTACAGTGTATTCGACAGAAGAGGAGCTACTGTTCTTGTCAGTTTCATAAGGAGAGTTGAACTAGATATGGCCCGTGTGTGTGAAGCACAGTTCTTTTGTTCTGAGCAATCTCAATTTTTGGACACCATAGTAAACACAGTAGAATAGAAGAGTGCTCTTTTCTCAAAAGCAGAGTGTGTTTCTTGTAAGGCTAGCTAGTGTTTGTTTCCCAGTCAGAAAAGGAGTTGAATCCCATGCAGTTTCTGGTCCTATGAGCAAGAGTTGTTTTCTGGTAAGAAGAGTCACTATTTCGCTCCCATTGACATACACAGGGCAAATAGCACTCGCTTCTGCTCCCAGCAAGTACAGTGTATTGGACTGAAGAGGAGCTACTGTTCTTGTCAGTTTCCTAAGCAGAGTTGAACTAGATATAGCCCGTGTGTGTAGAAAGCACAGTTCTTTTGTTCTGAGCAAGCTCACTCTTCTGGCCCTGTAAAAACACAGTAGAGTAGAAGAGTGCTCTTTTCTCAAAAGCAGAGTGTGTTTCTTGCAAGGTTGAGCAAGCGTTTGATTCCCAGTCCTAAATGGAGTTGAATCACATGCAGTTTCTGGTCCTACGAACAAGGGATGTTTTCTGGTAAGGAAAGTCACTATTGTGCTCCCTTTGCCATAAACAGTGCAAATAGCACTCGTGTCTGTTCCCAGCAAGTACAGTGTATTGGACTGAAGATGAGCTACTGTTCTTGTCAGATTCCTAAGCAGAGTTGAACTAGATATAGCCTGTGTGTGTAGAAAGCACAGTTCTTTTGTTCTGAGCAAGCTCACTGTTCTGGCCCTGTAAAAACACAGTAGAGTAGAAGAGTGCTCTTTTCTCAAAAGCAGAGTGTGTTTCTTGCAAGGTTGAGCAAGCGTTTGATTCCCAGTCCTAAATGGAGTTGAATCTCATGCAGTTTCTGGTCCTACGAACAAGGGATGTTTTCTGGTAAGGAAAGTCACTATTGTGCTCCCTTTGCCATAAACAGTGCAAATAGCACTCGTGTCTGTTCCCAGCCAGTACAGTGTATTGTACTGAAGAGGAGCTACTGTTCTTGTCAGTTTCCTAAGCAGAGTTGAACTAGCTATGGCCCGTGTGTGTAGTAAGCACAGTTCTTTTGTTCTGAGCAAGCTAACTGTTCTGGTCCTATAGGAAACACAGAAGAGTAGAAGAGTGCTCTTTTCTCAAAAGCAGAGTGTGTTTCTTGTAAGGTGAGCTAGCATTTGTTTCCAAGTCCTAAATGGAGTTGAATTACATGCATTTTCTTGTCCTATGAGCAAGAGTTGTTTTCTGGTAAGAAGAGTCACTATTGCGCTCCTATTGCCATACACAGTGCAAACAACACTCGCTACTGTTCTTTGCAAGTACAGTGTATTGGACAGAAGAGGAGCTACTGTTCTTGTCAGTTTCCTAAGCAGAGTTGAACTAGATATGGCCCGTGTGTGTAGGAAGCACAGTTCTTTTGTTCTGAGCAAGCTCACTGTTCGGACCCCAAAGGAAACACAGTATAGTAGAACAGTGCTCTTTTCTCAAAAGCAGAGTGTGTTTCTTGTAAGGCGAGCTAGCATTTGTTTTCCAGTCCTAAATGGAGTTGAATAACATGCAGTTTCTGATCCTAGGAGCAAGAGTTGTTTTCTGGTGAGAAGAATCACTATTGCCCTCCCATTGTCATACACACGGCAAATAGCACTGGCGTCTGTTCCCAGCATGTACAGTGTATTGGACTGAAGAGGATCTACTGTTCTTGTCAGTTTCCTAAGCAGAGTTGAACTAGATATGGCCCGTGTGTGTAGGAACCACAGTTCTTTTGTTCTGAGCAAGCTCACTGTTTTGGCCCTAAAGGAAACACAGTAGAGTAGAAGAGTGCTCTTTCTCAAAAGCAGAGTTGTTTCTTGTAAGGCGAGCTAGCTTTTGTTTCCCAGTCCTAAATGTTGTTGAATCACATGCAGTTTCTGGTCCTCCAAGCAAGAGTTGTTTTCTAGTAAGAAGAGTCACTATTTCGCTCCCATTGCCATACACAGGGCAAAAAGGACTCGCGTCTGTTTCAGGATGTACGGTGTATTGGACTGAAGAGGATCTACTGTTCTTGTCAGTTTCCTACGCAAAGTTGAACTAGATATGGCCCGTGTGTGTAGGAAGTACACTTCTTTTTTTCTGAGCAAGCTCACTCTTCTGGCCCTATAGGAAACTCAGTAGAATAGAAGAGTGCTCTTTTCTCAAAAGCAGAGTGTGTTTCTTGTAAGGCGAGCTAGCGTTTGTTTCCCAGTCCTAAATGGAGTTGAATCACATGCAGTTTCTGGTCCTACGAGCAAGAGTTGTTTTCTGGTAAGGAAAGTCATTATTGCGCTCCCATTGCCATACATAGTGCAAATAGCACTCGCGTCTGTTCCCAGCAAGTACAGTGTATTGGACTGAAGAGGAGCTACTGTTCTTGTCAGTTTCCTAAGCAAAGTTGAACTAGATATGAGCCGTGTGTGTTAGAAGTACACTTCTTTTGTTCTGAGCATCCTCACTCTTCTGGCCCTATGAGAAACACAGTAGAGTAGAAGAGTGCTCTTTTCTCAGAAGCAGAATGTGTTTCTTGTAAGGCGAGCTAGCGTTTGTTTCCCAGTCCTAAATGGAGTTCAATCACATGCAGTTTCTGGTCCTATGAGCAAGAGTTGTTTTATGGTAAGAAGAGTCACTATTGCGCTCCCATTGACATACACAGGGAAAATAGCACTGGCGTCTGTTCCCAGCATGTAAAGTGTATTGGACTGAAGAGAATCTACTGTTCTTGTCAGTTTCCTAAGCAGAGTTGAACTAGATATGGCCCGTGTGTGTAGGAAGCACAGTTCTTTTGTTCTGAGCAAGCTCACTGTTCTGGCCCTATAGGAAACACCGTAGAGTACAAGAGTGCTCTTTTCTCAAAAGCAGAGTGTGTTTCTTGTAAGGTGAGCTAGAGTTTGTTTCCCAGTCCTAAATGGAGTTGAATTACATGCAGTTTCTGGTCCTATGAGCAAGAGTTGTTTTCTGGTAAGAAGAGTCACTATTGCGCTCCTATTGCCATACACAGTGCAAACAACACTTGCTACTGTTCTTTGCAAGTACAGTGTATTGGACAGAAGACGAGTTACTGTTCTTGTCAGTTTCCTAAGCAGAGTTGAACTAGATATGGCCCGTGTGTGTAGGAAGCACAGTTCTTTTGTTCTGAGCAAGCTCACTGTTCGGAACTCATAGGAAACACAGTAGAGTAGAAGAGTGCTCTTTTCTCAAAAGCAGAGTGTGTTTCCTGTAAGGCGAGCTAGCGTTTGTTTCCCACTCCTAAATGGAGTTGAATCACATGCAGTTTCTGATCCTAGGAGCAAGAGTTGTTTTCTGGTAAGAAGAGTCACTATTGCGCTCCCATTGTCATACACAGGGCAAATAGCACTGGCGTCTGTTCCCAGCATGTACAGTGTATTGGACTGAAGAGGATCTGCTGTTCTTGTCAGTTTCCTAAGCAGAGTTGAACTAGATATGGCGGGTGTGTGTAGGAAGCACAGTTCTTTTGTTCTGAGCAAGCTCACTGTTTTGGCCCTATAGGAAACACAGTAGAGTTAAAGAGTGCTCCTTTCTCAAAAGCAGAATGTGTTTCTTGTAAGGCGAGCTAGCTTTTGTTTCCCAGTCCTAAATGGAGTTGAATCACATGCAGTTTCTGGTCCTACAAGCAAGAGTTGTTTTCTAGTAAGAAGAGTCACTATTGTGTTCCTATTGCCATACACAGGGCAAATAGGACTCGCGTCTGTTCCCAGGATGTACAGTGTATTGGACGGAAGAGGATCTACTGTTCTTGTCAGTTTCCTAAGCAAAGTTGAACTAGATATGGTCCGTGTGTGTAGGAAGTACACTTCTTTTGTTCTGAGCAAGCTCACTCTTCTGGCCCTATAGGAAACACAGTAGAGTAGAAGAGTGCTCTTTTCTCAAAAGCAGAATGTGTTTTTTCTAAGGCGAGCTAGCGTTTGTTTCCCAGTCCTAAATGGAGTTGAATCACATGCAGTATCTGGTCCTAAGAGCAAGAATTGTATTATGGTAAGGAAAGTCACTATTGTGCTCCCTTTGCGATAAACAGTGCAAATAGCACTCACGTCTGTTCCCAGCAAGTACAGTGTATTGGACTGAAGAGGAGCTACTGTTCTTGTCAGTTTCCTAAGCAGTGTTGAACTAGATATGGCTCGTGTGTGCAGGAAGCACAGTTCTTTTGTTCTGAGCAAGCTCACTGTTCTGGCCCTATAGGAAACACAGAAGAGTAGACGAGTGGTCTTTTCTCAGAAGCAGAGTGTGCTTCTTGTAAGGTGAGCTAGCGTTGGTTTCCCAGTCCTAAATGGAGTGGAATCACATGCAGTTTCTGGTCCTATAAGCAAGAGTTGTTTTCTGGTAAGAGGAGTCACTATTGTGCTACCATTGCCATACACAGTGCAAATAGCACTGGCGTCTGTTCCCAGCAAGTACAGTGTATTGGACAGAAGAGGAGCTACTGTTCTTGTCAGTTTCCTAAGCAGAATTGAACTAGATATGGCCCGTGTGTGTGAAGCACAGTTCTTTTGTTCTGAGCAAGCTCAATTTTCGGACCCCGTAGTAAACACAGTAGAGTAGAAGAGTGCTCTTTTCTCAAAAGCAGAGTGTGTTTCTTGTAAGGCTAGCTAGTGTTTGTTTCCCAGTCAGAAACGGAGTTGAATCCCATGCAGTTTCTGGTCCTACGAGCAAGAGTTGTTTTCTGGTAAGAAGAGTCACTATTTCGCTCCCTTTGCCATACACAGTGCAAATAGCACTCGCGTCTGCTCCCAGCAAGTACAGTGTATGGGACTGAAGAGGAGCTACTCTTCTTGTCAGTTTCCTAAGCAGAGTTGAACTAGATATAGCCCGTTTGTGTAGGAAGCACAGTTCTTTTGTTCTGAGCAAGCTCACTTTTCTGGCCCTATAGGAAACACAGTAGAGTAGAAGAGTGCTCTTTTCTCAAAAGCAGAGTGTGTTTCTTGTAAGGTGAGCTAGCATTTGTTTCCCAGTCCTAAATGGAGTTGAATTACATGCAGTTTCTTGTCCTATGAGCAAGAGTTGTGTTCTGGGAAGAAGAGTCACTATTGCGCTCCTATTGCCATACACAGTGCAAACAACACTTGCTACTGTTCTTTGCAAGTACAGTGTATTGGACTGAAGAGGAGCTACTGTTCTTGTCAGTTTCCTAAGCAGAGTTGAACTAGATATGGCCCGTGTGTGTAGGAAGCACAGTTCTTTTGTTCTGAGCAAGCTCACTGTTCGGGCCCTATAGAAAACACAGTAGAGTAGAAGAGTGCTCTTTTCTCAAAAGCAGAGTGTGTTTCTTGTAAGGTGAGCTAGCGTTTGTTTCCCAGTCCTAAATGGAGTTGAACTACATGCCGTTTCTTGTCCTATGAGCAAGAGTTTTTTCTGGTAAGAAGAGTCACTATTGTGCTCCTATTGCCATACACAGTGCAAACAACACTTGCTACTGTTCTTTTGCAAGTACAGTGTATTGGACAGAAGAGGATCTACTGTTCTTGTCAGTTTCCTAAGCAGAGTTGAACTAGATATGGCCCGTGTGTGTAGGAAGCACAGTTCTTTTGTTCTCAGCAAGCTCACTGTTCGGACCCCATTGGAAATACAGTAGAGTAGAAGAGTGCTCTTTTCTCAAAAGCAGAGTGTGTTTCTTGTAAGGTGAGCTTGCGTTTGTTTCCCTGTCCTAAATGGAGTTGAATCACATGCAGTTTCTGATCCAAGGAGCAAGAGTTGTTTTCTGGTAAGAAGACTCACTATTGCGCTCCCATTGTCATACACAGGGCAAATAGCACTGGCGTCTGTTCCCAGCATGTACAGTGTATTGGACTGAAGAGGATCTACTGTTCTTGTCAGTTTCCTAAGCAGAGTTGAACTAGATGTGGCCCGTGTGTGTAGGAAGCACAGTCCTTTTGTTCTGAGCAAGCTCACTGTTCGGACCCCATAGGAAACACAGTAGAATAGAAGAGTGCTCTTTTCTCAGAAGCAGAGTGTGTTTCTTGTAAAGCGAGCTAGCGTTTGTTTCCCAGTCCTAAATGGAGTTGAATCACATGAAGTTTCTGGTCCTACGAGTAAGAGTGGTTTTCTGGTAGGAAGAGTCACTATTGCGCTCCCATTGTCATACACAGGGCAAATAGCACTCGCGTCTGTTCCCAGCAGGTACAGTGTATTGGACTGAAGATGATCTTCTGTTATTGTCAGTTTTCTAAGCAGAGTTGAACTAGATATGGCCCGTGTGTGTGAAGCACAGTTCTTTTGTTCTGAGCAAGCTCACTCTTCGGGCCCTGTAGGAAACACAGTAGAGTAGAAGAGTGCTCTTTTCTCAAAAGCAGAATGTGTTTCTTGTAAGGCGAGCTAGCATTTGGTTCCCAGTCCTAAATGGAGTTCAATCACATGCAGTTTCTGGTCCTACGAGCAATAGTTGTTTTCTGGTAAGAAGAGTAACTGTTGCGCTCCCATTGTCATACACAGGGCAAATAGCACTGGCGTCTGTTCCCAGCATGTAAAGTGTATTGGACTGAAGAGGATCTACTGTTCTTGTCTGTTTCCTAAGCAGAGTTGAACGAGATATGGCCCGTGTGTGTAGGAAGCAGAGTTCTTTTGTTCTGAGCAAGCTCACTTTGTTGGCCTATAGGAAACACAGTAGAGTAGAAGAGTGCTCTTTTCTCAAAAGCAGAGTGTGTTTCTTGTAAGGCGAGCTTGCGTTTGTTTCCCAGTCCTAAATGGAGTTGAATCACATGCAGTTTCTGGTACTACGTGCAAGAGTTGTTTTCTGGAAAGGAAAGTCACTATTGTGCTCCCTTTGCCATACACAGTGCAAATAGCACTCGTGTCTGTTCCCAGCAATTACAGTGGATTGGACAGAAGAGGAGCTACTGTTCTTGTCAGTTTCCTAAGAAGAGTTGAACTAGATATGGCCCGGTCGTGTGAAGCACAGATCTTTTGTTCTGTGCAAGCTCAATTTTCCGTCCCCAGAGTAAACACAGTAGAGGAGAAGAGTGCTCTTTTCTCAAAAGCAGAGTGTTTTTCTTGTAAGGCTAGATAGTGTTTGTTTCCCAGTCAGAAACGGAGTTGAATCACATGCAGTTTCTGGTCCTACGAGCAAGAGTTGTTTTCTGGAAAGAAGAGTCACTATTGCGCTCCCATTGTCAGACACAGGGCAAATAGCACTCGCGTCTGTTCCCATCATGTACAGTGTATTGGACTGAAGATGATCTACTGTTCTTGTCAGTTTCCTAAGCAGAGTTGAACTAGATATGGCCCGTGTGTGTAGGAAGCACAGTTCTTTTGTTCTGAGCAAGCTCACTGTTCGGACACCATAGGAAACACAGTAGAATAGAAGAGTGCTCTTTTCTCCAAAGCAGAGTGTGTTTCTTGTAAGGCGAGCTAGCGTTTGTTTCCCAGTCCAAAAGGAGTTGAATCACATGCAGTTTCTGGTCCTACGAGCAAGGGATGTATTCTGGTAAGGAAAGTCACTATTGTGCTCCCTTTGCGATAAACAGTGCAAATAGCAATCACGTCTGTTCCCAGCAAGTACAGTGTTGGACTGAAGAGGAGCTACTGTTCTTGTCAGTTTCCTAAGCAGAGTTGAACTAGATATGGCTCGTGTGTGTAGGAAGCACAGTTCTTTTGTTCTGAGCAAGCTCACTGTTCTGGCTCTGTAGGAAACACAGTAGAGTAAAAGAGTGCTCTTTTCCCAAAAGCAGAATGTGTTTCTTGTAAGGCAAGCTAGCGTTTGTTTCCCAGTCCTAAACTGAGTTCAATCACATGCAGTTTCTGGTCCTTCGAGCAAGAGTTGTTTTCTGGTAAGAAGAGTCACTCTTGCGCTCCCATTGTCATACACAGGGCAAACAGCACTGGCGTCTGTTCCCAGCATGTAAAGTGTATTGGACTGAAGAGGATCTACTGTTCTTGTCATTTTCCTAAGGAGAGTAGAACTAGATATGGCTCGTGTGTGTAGAAAGCACAGTTCTTTTGTTCTGAGCAAGCTCACCGTTTTGGCCCTATAGGAAACAAAGTAGAGTAGAAGAGTGCTCTTTTCTCAAAAGCAGAGTGTGTTTCTTGTAAGGCGAGCTAGCTTTTGTTTCCCAGTCCTAAATGGAGTTGAATCCCATGCAGTTTCTGGTCCTATGAGCAAGAGTCGTTTTCTGGTAAGAAGAGTCACTATTGCGCTCCCATTACCATACACAGTGCAAATAGCACTCGCGTCTGCTCCCAGCAAGTACAGTGTATTGGACTGAAGAGGAGCTACTGTTCTTGTCAGTTTCCTAAACAGAGTTGAACTAGATATAGCCCGTGTGTGTAGGAAGCACAGTTCTTTTGTTCTGAGCAAGCTCGCTGTTCTGGTCCTGTAGGAAACACAGAAGAGTAGAAGAGTGCTCTTTTCTCAAAAGCAAAGTGTGTTTATTGTAAGGTTAGCTAGCGTTTGTTTCCCAGTCCTAAATGCAGTTGAATTACATGCAGTTTCTGGTCCTATGAGCAAGAGTTGTTTTCTGGTAAGAAGAGTCACTATTGTGCTACCATTGCCATACACAGTGCAAAAAACACTCACTACTGTTCTTTGCAAGTACAGTGTATTGGACAGAGGAAGAGCTACTGTTCTTGTCAGTTTCCTAAGCAGAGTTGAACAAGATATGGCCCGTGTGTGGAGGAAGCACAGTTCTTTTGTTCTGAGCAAGCTCTCGTTTTGGTCCTATAGGAAACACTGTAGAGTAGAAGAGTGCTCTTTTCTCAAAAGCAGAATGTGTTTCTTGTAAGGCGAGCTAGCGTTTGTTTCCCAGTCCTAAATGGAGTTGAATCACATGCAGTTTCTGATCGTAGGAGCAAGAGTTGTTTTCTGGTAAGAAGAGTCACTATTGCCCTCCCATTGTCATACACACGGCAAATAGCACTGGCGTCTGTTCCCAGCATGTACAGTGTATTGGACTGAAGAGGATCTACTGTTCTTGTCAGTTTCCTAAGCAGAGTTGAACTAGATATGGCCCGTGTGTGTAGGAAGCACAGTTCTTTTGTTCTGAGCAAGCTCACTGTTTTGGCCCTAAAGGAAACACAGTAGAGTAGAAGAGTGCTCTTTTCTCAAAAGCAGAGTGTGTTTCTTGTAAGGCGAGCTAGCTTTTGTTTCCCAGTCCTAAATGTAGTTGAATCACACTCAGTTTCTGGTCCTCCAAGCAAGAGTTGTTTTCTAGTAAGAAGAGTCACTATTTCGCTCCCATTGCCATACACAGGGCAAAAAGGACTCGCGTCTGTTTCAGGATGTACGGTGTATTGGACTGAAGAGGATCTACTGTTCTTGTCAGTTTCCTAAGCAAAGTTGAAGTAGATATGGTCCGTGTGTGTAGGAAGTACACTTCTTTTGTTCTGAGCAAGCTCACTCTTCTGGCCCTATAGGAAACAAAGTAGAGTAGAAGAGAGCTCTTTTCTCAAAAGCAGAATGTGTTTTTTTCTAAGACGAGCTAGCGTTTGTTCCCCAGTCCTAAATGGAGTTCAATCACATGCAGTATCTGGTCCTAAGAGCAAGAATTGTATTATGATAAGGAAAGTCACTATTGTGCTCCCTTTGCGATAAACAGTGCAAATAGCACTCACGTCTGTTCCCAGCAAGTACAGTGTATTGGACTGAAGAGGAGCTACTGTTCTTGTCAGTTTCCTAAGCAGTGTTGAACTAGATATGGCTCGTGTGTGCAGGAAGCACAGTTCTTTTGTTCTGAGCAAGCTCACTGTTCTGGCCCTTTAGGAAACACAGAAGAGTAGACGAGTGGTCTTTTCTCAGAAGCAGAGTGAGCTTCTTGTAAGGTGAGCTAGCGTTGGTTTCCCAGTCCTAAATGGAGTGGAATCACATGCAGTTTCTGGTCCTATAAGCAAGAGTTGTTTTCTGGTAAGAGGAGTCACTATTGTGCTACCATTGCTATACACAGTGCAAATAGCACTGGCGTCTGTTCCCAGCAAGTACAGTGTATTGGACAGAAGAGGAGCTACTGTTCTTGTCAGTTTCCTAAGCAGAGTTGAACTACATATGGCCCGTGTGTGTGAAGCACAGTTCTTTTGTTCTGAGCAAGCTCAATTTTCGGACCCCGTAGTAAACACAGTAGAGTAGAAGAGTGCTCTTTTCTCAAAAGCAGAGTGTGTTTCTTGTAAGGCTAGCTAGTGTTTGTTTCCCAGTCAGAAACGGAGTTGAATCCCATGCAGTTTCTGGTCCTACGAGCAAGAGTTGTTTTCTGGTAAGAAGAGTCACTATTTCGCTCCCTTTGCCATACACAGTGCAAATAGCACTCGCGTCTGCTCCCAGCAAGTACAGTGTATTGGACTGAAGAGGAGCTACTGTTCTTGTCAGTTTCCTAAGCAGAGTTGAACTAGATATAGCCCGTGTGTGTAGGAAGCACAGTTCTTTTGTTCTGAGCAAGCTCACTGTTCTGGCCCTATAGGAAACACAGTAGAGTAGAAGAGTGCTCTTTTCTCAAAAGCAGAGTGGGTTTCTTGTAAGGTGAGCTAGCATTTGTTTCCCAGTCCTAAATGGAGTTGAATTACATGCAGTTTCTTGTCCTATGAGCAAGAGTTGTTTTCTGGTAAGAAGAGTCACTATTTCGCTCCTATTGCCATACACAGTGCAAACAACACTTGCTAATGTTCTTTGCAAGTACAGTGTATTGGACTGAAGAGGAGCTACTGTTCTTGTCAGTTTCCTAAGCAGAGTTGAACTAGATATGGCCCGTGTGTGTAGGAAGCACAGTTCTTTTGTTCTGAGCAAGTTCACTGTTCGGACCCCATAGGAAACACAGTATAGTAGAACAGTGCTCTTTTCTCAAACGAAGAGTGTGTTTCTTTTAAGGCGAGCTATCGTTTGTTTCCCAGTCCTAAATGGAGTTGAATCACATGCAGTTTTTGGTCCTACCAGCAAGAGTTGTTTTCTGGTAAGAAGAGTCACTATTGCGCTCCCATTGTCATACACAGGGCAAATAGCACTGGCGTCTGTTCCCAGCATGTACAGTGTATTGAACTGAAGAGGATATACTGTTCTTGTCAGTTTCCTAAGCAGAGTTGAACTAGATATGGCCGGTGTGTGTAGGAAGCACAGTTCTTTTGTTCTGAGCAAGCTCACTGTTTTGGCCCTATAGGAAACACAGTAGAGTACAAGAGTGCTCCTTTCTCAAAAGCAGAGTGTGTTTCTTGTAAGGCGAGCTAGCTTTTGTTTCCCAGTCCTAAATGGAGTTGAATCACATGCAGTTTCTGGTCCTACAATCAAGAGTTTTTTTCTGGTAAGAAGAGTCACTATTGTGTTCCCATTGCCATACACAGGGCAAATAGGACTCGCGTCTTTTCCCAGGATGTACAGTGTATTGGACTGAAGAGGATCTACTGTTCTTTTAAGTTTCCTAAGCAAAGTTCAACTAGATATGGCCCGTGTGTGTAGGAAGTACACTTCTTTTGTTCTGAGCAAGCTCACTCTTCTGGCCCTATAGGAAACACAGTAGAGTAGAAGAGTGCTCTTTTCTCAAAAGCAGAATGTGTTTCTTGTAAGGCAAGCTAGCGTTTTTTTCCCAGTCCTAAATGGAGTTCAATCACATGCAGTTTCTGATCCTAGGAGCAAGACTTGTTTTCTCGTAAGAAGAGTCACTATTGCACTCCCATTGTCATACAGATGGCAAATAGCACTGGCGTCTGTTCCCAGCATGTAAAGTGTATTGGACTGAAGAGGATCTACTGTTCTTGTCAGTTTTCTAAGCAGAGTTGAACTAGATGTGGCCCGTGTGTGTAAGAAGCACAGTTCTTTTGTTCTGAGCAAGCTCACTGTTCGGACCCCATAGGATACACAGTAGAATAGAAGAGTGCTCTTTTCTCAGAAGCAGAGTGTGTTTCTTGTAAAGCGAGCTAGCGTTTGTTTCCCAGTCCTAAATGGAGTTGAATCACATGAAGTTTCTGGTCCTGCGAGTAAGAGTTGTTTTCTGGTAAGAAGAGTCACTATTGTGCTCCCATTGTCATACACAAGGCAAATAGCACTCGCGTCTGTTCCCAGCAGGTACAGTGTATTGGACTGAAGATGATCTACTGTTATTGTCAGTTTCCTAAGCAGAGTTGAACTAGATATGGCCCGTGTGTGTAGGAAGCACAGTTCTTTTGTTCTGAGCAAGCTCACTGTTCAGACCCCATAGGAAACACAGTAGAATAGAAGAGTGCTCTTTTCTCAAAAGCAGAGTGTGTTTCTTGTAAGGCGAGCTAGCGTTTGTTTCCCAGTCCAAAATGGAGTTGAATCACATGCAATTTCTGGTTCTACGTGCAAGGGATGTATTCTGGTAAGGAAAGTCACTATTGTACTCCCTTTGCAATAAACAGTGCAAATAGCACTCACGTCTGTCCCCAGCAAGTACAGTGTATTGGACTGAAGAGGAGCTACTGTTCTTGTCAGTTTCCTAAGCAGAGTTGAACTAGATATTGCTCGTGTGTGTAGGAAGCACAGTTCTTTTGTTCTGAGCAAGCTCACTGTTCTGGCCCTATAGGAAACACAGAAGAGTAAACGAGTGGTCTTTTCTCAGAAGCAGAGTGTGTTTCTTGTAAGGTGTGCTAGCGTTTGTTTCCCACTCCTAAATTGAGTGGAATCACATGCAGTTTCAGGTCCTACGAGCAAGAGTTTTTTTCTGGTAAGAAGAGTCACTATTGTGCTACCATTGAAATACACAGTGCAAATAGAACTCGCGTCTTTTCCAGCAAGTACAGTGTATTGGACAGAAGAGGAGCTACTGTTCTTGTCAGTTTCCTAAGCAGAGTTGAACTACATATGGCCCGTGTGTGAAGCACAGTTCTTTTGTTCTGAGCGAGCTCAATTTTCGGACCCCATAGTAAACACAGTAGAGTAGAAGAGTGCTCTTTTCTCAAAAGCAGAGTGTGTTTCTAGTAAGGCTAGCTAGTGGTTGTTTCCCAGTCAGAAATGGAGTTGAATCCCATGCAGTTTCTGGTCCTAGGAGCAAGAGTTGTTTTCTGGTAAGAAGAGTCACTATTTCGCTCCCTTTGCCGTACACAGTGCAAATAGCACTCGCTTCTGCTACCAGCAAGTACAGTGTATTGGACTGAAGACCAGCTACTGTTCTTGTCAGTTTCCTAAGCAGAGTTGAACTAGATATAGCCCGTGTGTGTAGGAAGCACAGTTCTTTTGTTCTGAGCAAGCTCACTGTTCTGGCCAAAGAGGAAACACAGTAGAGTAGAAGAGTGCTCATTTCTCAAAAGCAGATTGTGTTTCTTCTAAGGTGAGCTAGCATTTGTTTCCCAGTCCTAAATGGAGTTGAATTACATGCAGTTTCTTGTCCTATGAGCAAGAGTTGTTTTTGGTAAGAAGAGTCACTATTGCACTCCTACTGCCATACACAGTGCAAACAACACTTGCTACTGTTCTTAGCAATTACAGTGTATTGGACAGAAGAGGAGCTACTGTTCTTGTCAGTTTCCTAAGCAGAGTTGAACTAGATATGGCCCGTGTGTGTAGGAAGCACAGTTCTTTTGTTCTGAGCGAGCTCACTGTTCGGACCCCATAGGAAACACAGTACAAAAGAAGAGTGCACTTTTCTCAAAAACAGAGTGTGTTTCTTGTAAGGCGAGCTAGCGTTTGTTTTCCAGTCTAAAATCGAGTTGAATCACATGCAGTTTCTTGTCCTACGAGCAAGGGATGTTTTCTGGTAAGGAAAGTAACTATTGTGCTCCCTTTGCTATAAACAGTGAAAATAGCAATCGCGTCTGTTCCCAGCAATTACAGTGTATTGGACTGAAGAGGAGCTACTGTTCTTGTCAGTTTCCTAAGCAGAGTTGAACTAGACGTGGCCCTTGTGTGTAGGAAGCACAGTTCTTTTGTTCTGAGCAAGCTCACTGTTCTGGCTTTATAGGAAACACAAAAGAATAGAAGAGTGCTCTTTTCTCAGAAGCAGAGTGTGTTTCTTGTAAGGCGAGCTAGCGTTTATTTCCCAGTCCTAAATGGAGTTGAATCACATGCAGTTTCTGGTCCTACGAGCAAGAGTTGTTTTCTGGTAAGAAGAGTCACTATTGTGCTACCATTGCCATACACAGTGCAAATAGCACTCGCGTCTGTTCCCAGCAAGTACAGTGTATTGGACAGAAGAGGAGCTACTGTTCTTGTCAGTTTCCTAAGCAGAGTTGAACTAGCTATGGCCCGTGTGTGTAGGAAGCACAGTTCTTTTGTTTTGAGCAAGCTCAATTTTCGGACCAAATAGTAAACACAGTAGAGTAGAAGAGTGCTCTTTTCTCAAAAGCAGAGTGTGTTTTTGTAAGGCTAGCTAGTGTTTGTTTCCCAGGTCTAAATGGAGTTGAATCACATGCAGTTTTTGGTCCTGTGAGCAAGGGATGTTTTCTGGTAAGGAAAGTCACTATTGTGCTCCCTTTGCCATACACAGTGCAAATAGCACTCGCGTCTGTTCCCAGCAAGTACAGTGTATTCGACAGAGGAGGAGCTACTGTTCTTGTCAGTTTCATAAGGAGAGTTGAACTAGATATGGCCCGTGTGTGTGAAGCACAGTTCTTTTGTTCTGAGCAATCTCAATTTTTGGACACCATAGTAAACACAGTAGAATAGAAGAGTGCTCTTTTCTCAAAAGCAGAGTGTGTTTCTTGTAAGGCTAGCTAGTGTTTGTTTCCCAGTCAGAAACGGAGTTGAATCCCATGCAGTTTCTGGTCCTATGAGCAAGAGTTGTTTTCTGGTAAGAAGAGTCACTATTTCGCTCCCATTGACATACACAGGGCAAATAGCACTCGCTTCTGCTCCCAGCAAGTACAGTGTATTGGACTGAAGAGGAGATACTGTTCTTGTCAGTTTCCTAAGCAGAGTTGAACTAGATATAGCCCGTGTGTGTAGAAAGCACAGTTCTTTTGTTCTGAGCAAGCTCACTCTTCTGGCCCTGTAAAAACACAGTAGAGTAGAAGAGTGCTCTTTTCTCAAAAGCAGAGTGTGTTTCTTGCAAGGTTGAGCAAGCGTTTGATTCCCAGTCCTAAATGGAGTTGAATCACATGCAGTTTCTGGTCCTACGAACAAGGGATGTTTTCTGGTAAGGAAAGTCACTATTGTGCTCCCTTTGCCATAAACAGTGCAAATAGCACTCGTGTCTGTTCCCAGCAAGTACAGTGTATTGGACTGAAGAGGAGCTACTGTTCTTGTCAGATTCCTAAGCAGAGTTGAACTAGATATAGCCTGTGTGTGTAGAAAGCACAGTTCTTTTGTTCTGAGCAAGCTCACTGTTCTGGCCCTGTAAAAACACAGTAGAGTAGAAGAGTGCTCTTTTCTCAAAAGCAGAGTGTGTTTCTTGCAAGGTTGAGCAAGCGTTTGATTCCCAGTCCTAAATGGAGTTGAATCACATGCAGTTTCTGGTCCTACAAACAAGGGATGTTTTCTGGTAAGGAAAGTCACTATTGTGCTCCCTTTGCCATAAACAATGCAAATAGCACTCGTGTCTGTTCCCAGCAAGTACAGTGTATTGTACTGAAGAGGAGCTACTGTTCTTGTCAGTTTCCTAAGCAGAGTTGAACTAGCTATGGCCCGTGTGTGTAGTAAGCACAGTTCTTTTGTTCTGAGCAAGCTAACTGTTCTGGTCCTATAGGAAACACAGAAGAGTAGAAGAGTGCTCTTTTCTCAAAAGCAGAGTGTGTTTCTTGTAAGGTGAGCTAGCATTTGTTTCCAAGTCCTAAATGGAGTTGAATTACATGCAGTTTCTTGTCCTATGAGCAAGAGTTGTTTTCTGGTAAGAAGAGTCACTATTGCGCTCCTATTGCCATACACAGTGCAAACAACACTCGCTACTGTTCTTTGCAAGTACAGTGTATTGGACTGAAGAGGAGCTACTGTTCTTGTCAGTTTCCTAAGCAGAGTTGAACTAGATATGGCCCGTGTGTGTAGGAAGCACAGTTCTTTTGTTCTGAGCAAGCTCACTGTTCGGACCCCAAAGGAAACACAGTATAGTAGAACAGTGCTCTTTTCTCAAAAGCAGAGTGTGTTTCTTGTAAGGCGAGCTAGCATTTGTTTTCCAGTCCTAAATGGAGTTGAATCACATGCAGTTTCTGATCCTAGGAGCAAGAGTTGTTTTCTGGTGAGAAGAATCACTATTGCCCTCCCATTGTCATACACACGGCAAATAGCACTGGCGTCTGTTCCCAGCATGTACAGTGTATTGGACTGAAGAGGATCTACTGTTCTTGTCAGTTTCCTAAGCAGAGTTGAACTAGATATGGCCCGTGTGTGTAGGAACCACAGTTCTTTTGTTCTGAGCAAGCTCACTCTTTTGGCCCTAAAGGAAACACAGTAGAGTAGAAGAGTGCTCTTTCTCAAAAGCAGAGTGTGTTTCTTGTAAGGCGAGCTAGCTTTTGTTTCCCAGTCCTAAATGTTGTTGAATCACATGCAGTTTCTGGTCCTCCAAGCAAGAGTTGTTTTCTAGTAAGAAGAGTCTCTATTTCGCTCCCATTGCCATACACAGGGCAAAAAGGACTCGCGTCTGTTTCAGGATGTACGGTGTATTGGACTGAAGAGGATCTACTGTTCTTGTCAGTTTCCTACGCAAAGTTGAACTAGATATGGCCCGTGTGTGTAGGAAGTACACTTCTTTTTTTCTGAGCAAGCTCACTCTTCTGGCCCTATAGGAAACTCAGTAGAATAGAAGAGTGCTCTTTTCTCAAAAGCAGAGTGTGTTTCTTGTAAGGCGAGCTAGCGTTTGTTTCCCAGTCCTAAATGGAGTTGAATCACATGCAGTTTCTGGTCCTACGAGCAAGAGTTGTTTTCTGGTAAGGAAAGTCATTATTGCGCTCCCATTGCCATACAAAGTGCAAATAGCACTCGCGTCTGTTCCCAGCAAGTACAGTGTATTGGACTGAAGAGGAGCTACTGTTCTTGTCAGTTTCCTAAGCAAAGTTGAACTAGATATGGGCCGTGTGTGTTAGAAGTACACTTCTTTTGTTCTGAGCATCCTCACTCTTCTGGCCCTATGGGAAACACAGTAGAGTAGAAGAGTGCTCTTTTCTCAAAAGCAGAGTGTGTTTTTGTAAGGCTAGCTAGTGTTTGTTTCCCAGGTCTAAATGGAGTTGAATCACATGCAGTTTTTGGTCCTGTGAGCAAGGGATGTTTTCTGGTAAAGAAAGTCACTATTGTGCTCCCTTTGCCATACACAGTGCAAATAGCACTCGCGTCTGTTCCCAGCAAGTACAGTGTATTCGACAGAAGAGGAGCTACTGTTCTTGTCAGTTTCATAAGGAGAGTTGAACTAGATATGGCCCGTGTGTGTGAAGCACAGTTCTTTTGTTCTGAGCAATCTCAATTTTCGGACACCATAGTAAACACAGTAGAATAGAAGAGTGCTCTTTTCTCAAAAGCAGAGTGTGTTTCTTGTAAGGCTAGCTAGTGTTTGTTTTCCAGTCAGAAACGGAGTTGAATCCCATGCAGTTTCTGGTCCTATGAGCAAGAGTTGTTTTCTGGTAAGAAGAGTCACTATTTCGCTCCCATTGCCATACACAGGGCAAATAGCACTCGCTTCTGCTCCCAGCAAGTACAGTGTATTGGACTGAAGAGGAGCTACTGTTCTTGTCAGTTTCCTAAGCAGAGTTGAACTAGATATAGCCCGTGTGTGTAGAAAGCACAGTTCTTTTGTTCTGAGCAAGCTCACACTTCTGGCCCTGTCAAAACACATTAGAGTAGATGAGTGCTCTTTTCTCAAAAGCAGAGTGTGTTTCTTGCAAGGTTGAGCAAGCGTTTGATTCCCAGTCCTAAATGGAGTTGAATCACATGCAGTTTCTGGTCCTACGAACAAGGGATGTTTTCTGGTAAGGAAAGTCACTATTGTGCTCCCTTTGCCATAAACAGTGCAAATAGCACTCGTGTCTGTTCCCAACAAGTACAGTGTATTGGACTGAAGAGGAGCTACTGTTCTTGTCAGTTTCCTAAGCAGAGTTAAACGAGATATGGCCCGTGTGTGTAGGAAGCACAGTTCTTTTGTTCTGAGCAAGCTAACTGTTCTGGTCCTATAGGAAACACAGAAGAGTAGAAGAGTGCTCTTTTCTCAAAAGCAGAGTGTGTTTCTTGTAAGGTGAGCTAGCATTTGTTTCCAAGTCCTAAATGGAGTTGAATTACATGCAGTTTCTTGTCCTATGAGCAAGAGTTGTTATCTGGTAAGAAGAGTCACTATTGCGCTCCTATTGCCATACACAGTGCAAACAACACTCGCTACTGTTCTTTGCAAGTACAGTGTATTGGACAAAAGAGGAGCTACTGTTCTTGTCAGTTTCCTAAGCAGAGTTGAACTAGATATGGCCCGTGTGTGTAGGAAGCACAGTTCTTTTGTTCTGAGCAAGCTCACTGTTCGGACCCCATAGGAAACACAGTATAGTAGAACAGTGCTCTTTTCTCAAAAGCAGAGTGTGTTTCTTGTAAGGCGAGCTAGCATTTGTTTTCCAGTCCTAAATGGAGTTGAATCACATGCAGTTTCTGATCCTAGGAGCAAGAGTTGTTTTCTGGTGAGAAGAATCACTATTGCCCTCCCATTGTCATACACACGGCAAATAGCACTGGCGTCTGTTCCTAGCATGTACAGTGTATTGGACTGAAGAGGATCTACAGTTCTTGTCAGTTTCCTAAGCAGAGTTGAACTAGATATGGCCCGTGTGTGTAGGAAGCACAGTTCTTTTGTTCTGAGCAAGCTCACTGTTTTGGCCCTAAAGGAAACACAGTAGAGTAGAAGAGTGCTCTTTTCTCAAAAGCAGAGTGTGTTTCTTGTAAGGCAAGCTAGCTTTTGTTTCCCAGTCCTAAATGGAGTTGAATCACATGCAGTTTCTGGTCCTCCAAGCAAGAGTTGTTTTCTAGTAAGACGAGTCACTATTTCGCTCCCATTGCCATACACAGGGCAAAAAGGACTCGCGTCTGTTTCAGGATGTACGGTGTATTGGACTGAAGAGGATCTACTGTTCTTGTCAGTTTCCTACGCAAAGTTGAACTAGATATGGCCCGTGTGTGTAGGAAGTACACTTCTTTTGTTCTGAGCAAGCTCACTCTTCTGGCCCTATAGGAAACTCAGTAGAATAGAAGAGTGCTCTTTTCTCAAAAGCAGAGTGTGTTTCTTGTAAGGTGAGCTAGCGTTTGTTTCCCAGTCCTAAATGGAGTTGAATCACATGCAGTTTCTGGTCCTACGAGCAAGAGTTGTTTTCTGGTAAGGAAAGTCATTATTGCGCTCCCATTGCCATACATAGTGCAAATAGCACTCGCGTCTGTTCCCAGCAAGTACAGTGTATTGGACTGAAGAGGAGCTACTGTTCTTGTCAGTTTCCTAAGCAAAGTTGAACTAGATATGGGCCGTGTGTGTTAGAAGTACACTTCTTTTGTTCTGAGCATCCTCACTCTTCTGGCCCTATGAAAAACACAGTAGAGTAGAAGAGTGCTCTTTTCTCAGAAGCAGAATGTGTTTCTTGTAAGGCGAGCTAGCGTTTGTTTCCCAGTCCTAAATGGAGTTCAATCACATGCAGTTTCTGGTCCTATGAGCAAGAGTTGTTTTATGGTAAGAAGAGTCACTATTGCGCTCCCATTGACATACACAGGGAAAATAGCACTGGCGTCTGTTCCCAGCATGTAAAGTGTATTGGACTGAAGAGAATCTACTGTTCCTGTCAGTTTCCTAAGCAGAGTTGAACTAGATATGGCCCGTGTGTGTAGGAAGCACAGTTCTTTTGTTCTGAGCAAGCTCACTGTTCTGGCCCTATAGGAAACACCGTAGAGTACAAGAGTGCTCTTTTCTCAAAAGCAGAGTGTGTTTCTTGTAAGGTGAGCTAGAGTTTGTTTCCCAGTCCTAAATGGAGTTGAATTACATGCAGTTTCTTGTCCTATGAGCAAGAGTTGTTTTCTGGTAAGAAGAGTCACTATTGCGCTCCTATTGCCATACACAGTGCAAACAACACTTGCTACTGTTCTTTGCAAGTACAGTGTATTGGACAGAAGACGAGTTACTGTTCTTGTCAGTTTCCTAAGCAGAGTTGAACTAGATATGGCCCGTGTGTGTAGGAAGCACAGTTCTTTTGTTCTGAGCAAGCTCACTGTTCGGAACTCATAGGAAACACAGTAGAGTAGAAGAGTGCTCTTTTCTCAAAAGCAGAGTGTGTTTCCTGTAAGGCGAGCTAGCGTTTGTTTCCCACTCCTAAATGGAGTTGAATCACATGCAGTTTCTGATCCTAGGAGCAAGAGTTTTTTTCTGGTAAGAAGAGTCACTATTGCGCTCCCATTGTCATACACAGGGCAAATAGCACTGGCGTCTGTTCCCAGCATGTACAGTGTATTGGACTGAAGAGGATCTGCTGTTCTTGTCAGTTTCCTAAGCAGAGTTGAACTAGATATGGCGGGTGTGTGTAGGAAGCACAGTTCTTTTGTTCTGAGCAAGCTCACTGTTTTGGCCCTATAGGAAACACAGTAGAGTTGAAGATTGCTCCTTTCTCAAAAGCAGAATGTGTTTCTTGTAAGGCGAGCTAGCTTTTGTTTCCCAGTCCTAAATGGAGTTGAATCACATGCAGTTTCTGGTCCTACAAGCAAGAGTTGTTTTCTAGTAAGAAGAGTCACTATTGTGTTCCTATTGCCATACACAGGGCAAATAGGACTCGCGTCTGTTCCCAGGATGTACAGTGTATTGGACGGAAGAGGATCTACTGTTCTTGTCAGTTTCCTAAGCAAAGTTGAACTAGATATGGTCCGTGTGTGTAGGAAGTACACTTCTTTTGTTCTGAGCAAGCTCACTCTTCTGGCCCTATAGGAAACACAGTAGAGTAGAAGAGTGCTCTTTTCTCAAAAGCAGAATGTGTTTTTTCTAAGGCGAGCTAGCGTTTGTTTCCCAGTCCTATAGGGAGTTGAATCACATGCAGTATCTGGTCCTAAGAGCAAGAATTGTATTATGGTAAGGAAAGTCACTATTGTGCTCCCTTTGCGATAAACAGTGCAAATAGCACTCACGTCTGTTCCCAGCAAGTACAGTGTATTGGACTGAAGAGGAGCTACTGTTCTTGTCAGTTTCCTAAGCAGTGTTGAACTAGATATGGCTCGTGTGTGCAGGAAGCACAGTTCTTTTGTTCTGAGCAAGCTCACTGTTCTGGCCCTATAGGAAACACAGAAGAGTAGACGAGTGGTCTTTTCTCAGAAGCAGAGTGTGCTTCTTGTAAGGTGAGCTAGCGTTGGTTTCCCAGTCCTAAATGGAGTGGAATCACATGCAGTTTCTGGTCCTATAAGCAAGAGTTGTTTTCTGGTAAGAGGAGTCACTATTTTGCTACCATTGCCATACACAGTGCAAATAGCACTGGCGTCTGTTCCCAGCAAGTACAGTGTATTGGACAGAAGAGGAGCTACTGTTCTTGTCAGTTTCCTAAGCAGAATTGAACTAGATATGGCCCGTGTGTGTGAAGCACAGTTCTTTTGTTCTGAGCAAGCTCAATTTTCGGACCCCGTAGTAAACACAGTAGAGTAGAAGAGTGCTCTTTTCTCAAAAGCAGAGTGTGTTTCTTGTAAGGCTAGCTAGTGTTTGTTTCCCAGTCAGAAACGGAGTTGAATCCCATGCAGTTTCTGGTCCTACGAGCAAGAGTTGTTTTCTGGTAAGAAGAGTCACTATTTCGCTCCCTTTGCCATACACAGTGCAAATAGCACTCGCGTCTGCTCCCAGCAAGTACAGTGTATGGGACTGAAGAGGAGCTACTCTTCTTGTCAGTTTCCTAAGCAGAGTTGAACTAGATATAGCCCGTTTGTGTAGGAAGCACAGTTCTTTTGTTCTGAGCAAGCTCACTTTTCTGGCCCTATAGTAAACACAGTAGAGTAGAAGAGTGCTCTTTTCTCAAAAGCACAGTGTGTTTCTTGTAAGGTGAGCTAGCATTTGTTTCCCAGTCCTAAATGGAGTTGAATTACATGCAGTTTCTTGTCCTATGAGCAAGAGTTGTTTTCTGGGAAAAAGAGTCACTATTGCGCTCCTATTGCCATACACAGTGCAAACAACACTTGCTACTGTTCTTTGCAAGTACAGTGTATTGGACTGAAGAGGAGCTACTGTTCTTGTCAGTTTCCTAAGCAGAGTTGAACTAGATATGGCCCGTGTGTGTAGGAAGCACAGTTCTTTTGTTCTGAGCAAGCTCACTGTTCGGGCCCTATAGAAAACACAGTAGAGTAGAAGAGTGCTCTTTTCTCAAAAGCAGAGTGTGTTTCTTGTAAGGTGAGCTAGCGTTTGTTTCCCAGTCCTAAATGGAGTTGAACTACATGCCGTTTCTTGTCCTATGAACAAGAGTTTTTTCTGGTAAGAAGAGTCACTATTGTGCTCCTATTGCCATACACAGTGCAAACAACACTTGCTACTGTTCTTTTGCAAGTACAGTGTATTGGACAGAAGAGGATCTACTGTTCTTGTCAGTTTCCTAAGCAGAGTTGAACTAGATATGGCCCGTGTGTGTAGGAAGCACAGTTCTTTTGTTCTCAGCAAGCTCACTGTTCGGACCCCATTGGAAATACAGTAGAGTAGAAGAGTGCTCTTTTCTCAAAAGCAGAGTGTGTTTCTTGTAAGGCGAGCTAGCGTTTGTTTCCCTGTCCTAAATGGAGTTGAATCACATGCAGTTTCTGATCCAAGGAGCAAGAGTTGTTTTCTGGTAAGAAGACTCACTATTGCGCTCCCATTGTCATACACAGGGCAAATAGCACTGGCGTCTGTTCCCAGCATGTACAGTGTATTGGACTGAAGAGGATCTACTGTTCTTGTCAGTTTCCTAAGCAGAGTTGAACTAGATGTGGCCCGTGTGTGTAGGAAGCACAGTCCTTTTGTTCTGAGCAAGCTCACTGTTCGGACCCCATAGGAAACACAGTAGAATAGAAGAGTGCTCTTTTCTCAGAAGCAGAGTGTGTTTCTTGTAAAGCGAGCTAGCGTTTGTTTCCCAGTCCTAAATGGAGTTGAATCACATGAAGTTTCTGGTCCTACGAGTAAGAGTGGTTTTCTGGTAGGAAGAGTCACTATTGCGCTCCCATTGTCATACACAGGGCAAATAGCACTCGCGTCTTTTCCCAGCAGGTACAGTGTATTGGACTGAAGATGATCTTCTGTTATTGTCAGTTTCCTAAGCAGAGTTGAACTAGATATGGCCCGTGTGTGTGAAGCACAGTTCTTTTGTTCTGAGCAAGCTCACTCTTCGGGCCCTGTAGGAAACACAGTAGAGTAGAAGAGTGCTCTTTTCTCAAAAGCAGAATGTGTTTCTTGTAAGGCGAGCTAGCATTTGGTTCCCAGTCCTAAATGGAGTTCAATCACATGCAGTTTCTGGTCCTACGAGCAATAGTTGTTTTCTGGTAAGAAGAGTAACTGTTGCGCTCCCATTGTCATACACAGGGCAAATAGCACTGGCGTCTGTTCCCAGCATGTAAAGTGTATTGGACTGAAGAGGATCTACTGTTCTTGTCTGTTTCCTAAGCAGAGTTGAACGAGATATGGCCCGTGTGTGTAGGAAGCAGAGTTCTTTTGTTCTGAGCAAGCTCACTTTGTTGGCCTATAGGAAACACAGTAGAGTAGAAGAGTGCTCTTTTCTCAAAAGCAGAGTGTGTTTCTTGTAAGGCGAGCTTGCGTTTGTTTCCCAGTCCTAAATGGAGTTGAATCACATGCAGTTTCTGGTACTACGTGCAAGAGTTGTTTTCTGGAAAGGAAAGTCACTATTGTGCTCCCTTTGCCATACACAGTGCAAATAGCACTCGTGTCTGTTCCCAGCAATTACAGTGGATTGGACAGAAGAGGAGCTACTGTTCTTGTCAGTTTCCTAAGAAGAGTTGAACTAGATATGGCCCGGTCGTGTGAAGCACAGATCTTTTGTTCTGTGCAAGCTCAATTTTCCGTCCTCAGAGTAAACACAGTAGAGGAGAAGAGTGCTCTTTTCTCAAAAGCAGAGTGTTTTTCTTGTAAGGCTAGATAGTGTTTGTTTCCCAGTCAGAAACGGAGTTGAATCACATGCAGTTTCTGGTCCTACGAGCAAGAGTTGTTTTCTGGAAAGAAGAGTCACTATTGCGCTCCCATTGTCAGACACAGGGCAAATAGCACTCGCGTCTGTTCCCATCATGTACAGTGTATTGGACTGAAGATGATCTACTGTTCTTGTCAGTTTCCTAAGCAGAGTTGAACTAGATATGGCCCGTGTGTGTAGGAAGCACAGTTCTTTTGTTCTGAGCAAGCTCACTGTTCGGACACCATAGGAAACACAGTAGAATAGAAGAGTGCTCTTTTCTCCAAAGCAGAGTGTGTTTCTTGTAAGGCGAGCTAGCGTTTGTTTCCCAGTCCAAAAGGAGTTGAATCACATGCAGTTTCTGGTCCTACGAGCAAGGGATGTATTCTGGTAAGGAAAGTCACTATTGTGCTCCCTTTGCGATAAACAGTGCAAATAGCAATCACGTCTGTTCCCAGCAAGTACAGTGTTGGACTGAAGAGGAGCTACTGTTCTTGTCAGTTTCCTAAGCAGAGTTGAACTAGATATGGCTCGTGTGTGTAGGAAGCACAGTTCTTTTGTTCTGAGCAAGCTCACTGTTCTGGCCCTGTAGGAAACACAGTAGAGTAAAAGAGTGCTCTTTTCCCAAAAGCAGAATGTGTTTCTTGTAAGGCAAGCTAGCGTTTGTTTCCCAGTCCTAAACTGAGTTCAATCACATGCAGTTTCTGGTCCTTCGAGCAAGAGTTGTTTTCTGGTAAGAAGAGTCACTCTTGCACTCCCATTGTCATACACAGGGCAAACAGCACTGGCGTCTGTTCCCCGCATGTAAAGTGTATTGGACTGAAGAGGATCTACTGTTCTTGTCATTTTCCTAAGGAGAGTTGAACTAGATATGGCTCGTGTGTGTAGAAAGCACAGTTCTTTTGTTCTGAGCAAGCTCACCGTTTTGGCCCTATAGGAAACAAAGTAGAGTAGAAGAGTGCTCTTTTCTCAAAAGCAGAGTGTGTTTCTTGTAAGGCGAGCTAGCTTTTGTTTCCCAGTCCTAAATGGAGTTGAATCCCATGCAGTTTCTGGTCCTATGAGCAAGAGTCGTTTTCTGGTAAGAAGAGTCACTATTGCGCTCCCATTACCATACACAGTGCAAATAGCACTCGCGTCTGCTCCCAGCAAGTACAGTGTATTGGACTGAAGAGGAGCTACTGTTCTTGTCAGTTTCCTAAACAGAGTTGAACTAGATATAGCCCGTGTGTGTAGGAAGCACAGTTCTTTTGTTCTGAGCAAGCTCGCTGTTCTGGTCCTGTAGGAAACACAGAAGAGTAGAAGAGTGCTCTTTTCTCAAAAGCAAAGTGTGTTTATTGTAAGGTTAGCTAGCGTTTGTTTCCCAGTCATAAATGGAGTTGAATTACATGCAGTTTCTGGTCCTATGAGCAAGAGTTGTTTTCTGGTAAGAAGAGTCACTATTGTGCTACCATTGCCATACACAGTGCAAACAACACTCACTACTGTTCTTTGCAAGTACAGTGTATTGGACAGAGGAAGAGCTACTGTTCTTGTCAGTTTCCTAAGCAGAGTTGAACAAGATATGGCCCGTGTGTGGAGGAAGCACAGTTCTTTTGTTCTGAGCAAGCTCTCGTTTTGGTCCTATAGGAAACACTGTAGAGTAGAAGAGTGCTCTTTTCTCAAAAGCAGAATGTGTTTCTTGTAAGGCGAGCTAGCGTTTGTTTCCCAGTCCTAAATGGAGTTGAATCACATGCAGTTTCTGGTCCTACGAGCAAGAGTTGTTTTCTGGTAAGAAGAGTCACTATTGCGCTCGCATTGTCATACACAGGGCAAATAGCACTGGCGTCTGTTCCCAGCATGTACAGTGTATTGGACTGAAGATGATCTACTGTTCTTCTCAGTTTCCTAAGCAGAGTTGAACTAGATATGGCCCGTGTGTGTAGGAAGCACAGTTCTTTTGTTCTGAGCAAGCTCACTGTTCGGACCCCATAGGAAACACAGTAGAATAGAAGAGTGCTCTTTTCTCAAAAACAGAGTATGTTTCTTGTAAGGCGAGCTAGCGTTTGTTTCCCAGTCCAAAATGGAGTTGAATCACATGCAGTTTCAGGTCCTACGAGCAGGGGATGTTTTCTGTTAAGGAAAGTCACTATTGTGTTCCCTTTGCCATAAACAGTGCAAATAGCACTCACGTCTGTTCCCAGCAAGTACAGTGTATTGGACTGAAGAGGAGCTACTGTTCTTGTCAGTTTCCTAAGCAGAGTTGAACTAGATATGGCCCGTGTGTGTAGGAAGCACAGTTCTTTTGTTCTGAGCAAGCTCACTGTTCTGGCCCTATAGACAACACAGAAGAGTAGAAGAGTGCTCTTTTCTCAGAAGCAGAGTTTGTTCCTTGTAAGACGAGCTAGGGTTTGTCTTCCAGTCCTAAATGGAGTTGAATTACATGCAGTTTCTTGTCCTATTAGCAAGAGTTTTTTTCTGGTAAGAAGCATCACTATTGCGCTCCTATTGCCATACACAGTGCAAACAACACTCGCTACTGTTCTTTGCAAGTACAGTGTATTGGACAGAAGAGGAGCTACTGTTCTTGTCAGTTTCCTAAGCAGAGATGAACTCGATATGGCCTGTGGGTGTAGGAAGCACAGTTCTTTTGTTCTGAGCAAGCTCACTGTTCGGACCCCATAGGAAACACAGTAGAGTAGTAGAGTGCTCTTTTCTCAAAAGCAGAGTGTATTTCTTGTAAGGCCAGCTAGTGTTTGTTTCCCAGTCCTAAATGGAGTTGAATCACATGTAGTTTCTGATCCTAAGAGCAAGAGTTGTTTTCTGGTAAGAAGAGTCACTATTGTGCTCCCATTGTCATACACAGGGCAAATAGCACTGGCGTCTGTTCCCAGCATGTACAGTGTATTGCACTGAAGAGGATCTACTGTTCTTGTCAGTTACCTAAGCAGAGTTGAACTAGAAATGGCCCGTGAATGTAGGAAGCACAGTTCTTTTGTTCTGAGCTAGCTCATTGTTCGGACTCCATAGGAAACACAGTAGAATAGAAGTGTGCTCTTTTCTCAAAAGCAGAGTGTGTTTCTTGTAAGGCTAGCTAGTGTTTGTTTCCCAGTAAGAAACAGATTTGAATCTCATGAGTTTCTGGTCCTATGAGCAAGAGTTGTTTTCTGGTAAGAGGAGTCACTATTTCGCTCCCATTGCCATACACAGTGCAAATAGGACTCGCGTCTGCGACTTGCAAGTACAGTGCATTGGACTGAAGAGGAGCTACTGTTCTTGTCATTTTGCTAAGCAGAGTTGAACTAGATATGCCCCGTTTGTGTAGGAAGCACAGTTCTTTTGTTCTGAGCAAGCTCACTGTTCTGGCCCTGTAGGAAACACAGTAGAGTAGAAGAGTGCTCTTTTTTCAGAAGCAGAATGTGTTTCTTGTAAGGCGAGCTAGCGTTTGTTTCCCAGTCCTAAATGGAGTTGAATCACATGCAGTTTCTGGTCCTATAAGCAAGACTTGTTTTCTGGTAAGAATAGTCACTATTGTGCTACCATTGCCATACACAGTGCAAATAGCACTCGCGTCTGTTCCCAGCAAGTACAGTGTATTGGACAGAAGAGGAGCTACTGTTCTTGTCAGTTTCCTAAGCAGAGTTGAACTAGATATGGCCCGTGTGTGTAGGAAGTACACTTCTTTTGTTCTGAGCAAGCTCACTCTTCTGGCCCTATAGGAAACTCAGTAGAGTAGAAGAGTGCTCTTTTCTCAAAAACAGAATGTGTTTCTTGTAAGGCGAGCTTGCGTTTCTTTCCTAGTCCTAAATGGAGTTGAATCACATGCAGTTTCAGGTCCTACAAGCAAGAGTTGTTTTCTGGAAAGGAAAGTCACTATTGTGTTCCCTTTGCCATACACAGTGCAAATAGCACTTGCGTTTGTTCCCAGCAATTACAGTGTATTGGACTGAAGAGGAGCTACTGCTCTTGTAAGTTTCCTAAGCAGAGTTGAACTAGATATAGCCCGTGTGTGTAGGAAGCACAGTTCTTTTGTTCTGAGCAAGCTCACTCTTCTGGTCTTTAGGAAACACAGTAAAGTAGAACAGTGCTCTTTTCTCAAAAGCAGAGTGTGTTTCTTGTAAGGCGAGCTAGCGTTTGTTTCCCAGTCCTAAATGGAGTTGAATCACATGCAGTTTCTGGTCCTATGAGCAAGAGTTGTTTTCTGGTAAGAAGAGTAACTATAGTGCTCCCATTGTCATACACAGGGCAAATAGCACTGGCGTCTGTTCCCAGCATGTACAGTGTATTGGATTGAAGATGATCTACTGTTCTTGTCAGTTTCCTAAGCAGAGTTGAACTAGATATGGCCCGTGTGGGTAGGAAGCACAGTTCTTTTGTTCTGAGCAAGCTCAATTTTCGGACCAAATAGTAAACACAGTAGAGTAGAAGAGTGCTCTTTTCTCAAAAGCAGAGTGTGTTTTTGTAAGGCTAGCTAGTGTTTGTTTCCCAGTTCTAAATGGAGTTGAATCCCATGCAGTTTCTGGTCCTACGAGCAAGAGTTGTTTTCTGGTAAGAAGAGTCACTATTGCGCTCCCATTGCCATACACAGGGCAAATAGCACTCGCGTCTGCTCCCAGCAAGTACAGTGTATTGGACTGAAGAGGAGCTACTGTTCTTGTCAGTTTCCTAAGCAGAGTTGAACTAGATATAGCCCGTGTGTGTAGAAAGCACAGTTCTTTTGTTCTGAGCAAGCTCACTGTTCTGGCCCTGTAAAAACACAGTAGAGTAGAAAAGTGCTCTTTTCTCAAAAGCAGAGTGTGTTTCTTGCAAAGTTGAGCAAGCGTTTGATTCCCAGTCCTAAATGGAGTTGAATCACATGCAGTTTTTGGTCCTACGAGCAAGGGATGTTTTCTGGTAAGAAGAGTCACTATTGCAAGCCTATTGCCATACACAGTGCAAACAACACGAGCTACAGTTCTTTGCAAGTACAGTGTATTGGACAGAAGAAGAGCTACTGTTCTTGACAGTTTCCTAAGCAGAGTTGAACTAGATATGGCCCGTGTGTGTAGGAAGCACAGTTCTTTTGTTCTGAGCAAGCTCACTGTTCAGACCCCATAGGAAACACAGTAGAGTAGAAGAGTACTCTTTTCTCAATAGCAGAGTGTGTTTCTTGTAAGGCTCCTCGCATTTGTTTCCCAGTCCTAAATGTAGTTGAATCCCATGCAGTTTCTGCTCCTACGAGCAAGAGTTGTTTTCTGGTAAGAAGAGTCACTCTTGCCCTCCCATTGCCATACACAGTGCAAATAGCACTGGCGTCTGTTCCCAGCATGTACAGTGTATTGCACTGAAGAGGATCTAAAGTTCTTGTAAGTTTCCTCAGGAGAGTTGAACCAGATATAGCCCGTGTGTGTAGGAAGCACAGTTCTTTTGTTCTGAGCAAGCTCACTGTTGTGGCCCAATAGGAAAAACAGTATAGTGGAAGAGTTCTCTTTTCTCAAAAGCAGAGTGTGTTTCTTGTAAGGCGAGCTAGTGTTTGTTTCCCAGTCCTAAATGGAGTTGAATCACAGGCAGTTTCTCGTCCTACGAGCAAGAGTTGTTTTCTAGTAAGAAGAGTCACTTTTGTGCTCCTATTGTCATACACAGGGCAAATAGCACTGGCATCTGTTCCCAGCATGTACAGTGTATTGGACGGAAGAAGAGCTACTATTCTTGTCAGTTTCCAAAGCAGAGTTGAACTAGATATGGCCCCTGTGTGTAGGAAGCACAGTTCTTTTGTTCTGAGCAAGCTCATTGTTCTGGCCCTATAGGAAACACAGTAGAGTAGAAGAGTGCTCTTTTCTCAAAAGCAGAGTGTGTTTCTTGTAAGTTGAGCTAGTGTTTGTTTCCCAGTCAGAAATGGAGTTGAATCCCATGCAGGTTCTGGTCCTAAAAGCAAGAGTTGTTTTTTGGTAAGAAGAGTAACTATTGTCCTCCCATTGACATACACAGTGCAAATAGCACTCACGTCTGTTCCCAGCAATTACAGTGTATAGGACTGAAGAGGAGCTACTGTTCTTGTCAGTTTCCTAAGCAGAGCTGAACTAGATATGGCCCGTGTGTGTAGCAAGCACAGTTCTTTTGTTCTGAGCAAGCTCACTGTTCAAAACTGATAGGAAACACAGTAGAGTAGAAGAGTACTCTTTTCTCAAAAGCAGAGTGTGTTTCTTGTAAGGCGAGCTACTGTTTGTTTCCCAGTCCTAAATGGAGTTGAATCACATGCAGTTTCTGGTCCTATGAGCAAGAATTGTTTTCTGGTAAGAAGAGTCACTATAGTGCTCCCTTTGTCATACACAGGGCAAATAGCACTGGCGTCTGTTCCCTTCATGTACAGTGTATTGGACTGAAGAGGACCTACTGTTCTTGTCAGTTTCCTAAGCAGAATTGAACTAGATATGGCCTTGTGTATAGGAAGCACAGTTCTTTTGTTCTGAGCAAGCTCACTGTTCTGGTGCTATAGGAAACACAGTAGAGTAGAAGAGTGCTCTTTTCTCAAAAGCAGAGTGTGTTTCTTGTAAGGCGAGCTAGCGTTTGTTTCCCAGTCCTAAATGGAGTTGGATCACATGCAGTTTTTGGTCCTACGATCAATAGTTGTTTTCTGGTATGGAAAGTCACTATTGCGCTCCCATTGCCATACACAGTACAAATAGCACTCGCGTCTGTTCCCAGCAAGTACAGTGTATTGGACTGAAGAGGAGCTACTGTTCTTGTCAGTTTCCTCAGCAGAGTTGAACTAGATATGGCCTGTGTGTGTAGGAAGCACAGTTCTTTTGTTCTGAGCAAGCTCACTATTCGGACACCATAGGAAACACAATAGAGTAGAAGAGTGCTCTTTTCTCAAAAGCAGAATGTGTTTCATGTAAGGCAAGCTAGCATTTGTTTCTCAGTTATAAATGGAGTTGAATCACATGGAGTTTCTGGTCTTACGAGCAAGAGTTGTTTTCTGGTAAGAATAGTCACTATTGCGCTCCCATTGTCATACACAGGGCAAATAGCACTGGCGTGTGTTCCCAGCATGTACAGTGTATTGGTCTGAAGAGGATCTACTGTTCTTGTAAGTTTCCTAAGTAGAGTTGAACTAGATATGGCCATGTGTGTAGGAAGCACAGTTCTCTTGTTCTGAGCAAGCTCACTGTTCTGGTGCTATAGGAAACACAGTAGAGTAGAAGAGTGCTCTTTTCTCAAAAGCAGAGTGTTTTTCTTGTAAGGCAAGCTAGCGTTTGTTTCCCAGTCCTAAATGGAGTTGAATCACATGCAGATTTTGGTCCTACGAGCAAGAGTTGTTTTCTGGTAAGGAAAGTCAATATACGCTCCCTTTGCCATACACAGTACAAAGAGCACTCGCGTCTGTTCAAAGCAAGCACAATGTATTGGACTGAAAAATTGCTACTGTTCTTGTCAGTTTCCTAAGCAGAGTTGAACTAGATATGGCCCGTGTGTGTAGGAAGCACAGTTCTTTTGTTCTGAGCAAGGTCACTCTTCGGACACCATATGAAACACAGTAGAGTAGAAGAGTGCTCTTTTCTCAAAAGCAAAGTGTTTTTCTTGTAAGGCGAGCTAGCATTTGTTTCCCAGTCCTTAATGGAGTTGAATCACATGCAGTTTTTGGTCCTACCAGCAAGAGTTGTTTTCTGGTGGAAAGTCACTATTGCGTTCCCTTTGCCATATACAGTGCAAGTAGCACTCGCGTCTGTTCCCAACAAGTACAGTGTATTGGACAGAAGAGGAGCTACTGTTCTTGTCAGTTTCCTAAGTAGAGTTGAACTAGATATGGCCCGTGTGTGTAGGAAGCACAGTTATTTTTTTCTGAGCAAGCTCACATTTCAAACCCCATAGGAAACCCAGTAGAGTAGAAGAGTGCTCTTTTCACAAAAGCAGAGTGTGTTTCTTGTAAGGCAAGCTAGCGTTTGTGTCCCAGTCCTAAATGGAGTTGAATCCCATGCAGTTTCTGGTCCTACGAGCAAGAGTTGTTTTCTTTTAAGAAGAGTCACTATTGCGCTCCCATTGCCATACACAGTGCAAATAGCACTCGCGTCTGTTCCCAGCAAGTACAGTGTATTTTACTGAAGAGGAGCTACTGCTCTTGTCAATTTCCTAAGCAGAGTTGAACTAGATATGGCCAGTGGTGTAGGAAGCACAGTTCTTTTGTTCTTAGAAAGCTCACTGTTCTGGCACTAAAGGAAACACAGTAGAGTAGAAGAGTGCTCTTTTCTCAAAAGCAGAGTGTGATTCTTGTAAGGCGAGCTAGCGTTTGTTTCACAGTCCTAAATGGAGTTGAATCACATGCAGTTTCTGGTCCTACGAGCAAGAGTTGTTTTCTGGTAAGAAGAGTCACTAGTGTGCTCCCATTGCCATACACAGTGCAAATAGCACTCGCGTCTGTTCCCAGCAAGTACAGTGTATTTTACTGAAGAGGAGCTACTGTTCTTGTCAATTTCCTAAGCAGAGCTGAACTAGATATGGCCATTTGTGTAGGAAGCACAGTTCTTTTGTTCCGAGCAAGCTCACTGTTCTGGCATTATAGGAAACACAGTACAGTATAAGAATGCTCATTTCTCAAAAGCAGAGTATGGTTCGACTAAGGCGAGTTAGTGTTTGTTTCCCAGTCCTACATGGAGTTGAATCACATGCAGTTTCTGGTCCTACGAGCAAGAGTTGTTTTCTGGTAAGGAAAGTCACTATTGCGCTCCCATTGCCATACACAGTGCAAGCAGCACTCGCGTCTGTTCCCAGCAATTACAGTGTATTGGACTGAAGAGGAGCTACTGTTCTTGTCAGTTTCCTAATTAGAGTTGAACTAGATATGGCCATGTGTGTAGGAAGGACAGTTCTTTTGTTCTGAGCAAGCTCACTGTTCTGGCATTATAGGAAGCACAGTAGAGTATAAGAATGCTCATTTCTCAAAAGCAGAGTATGGTTCGACTAAGGCGAGTTAGTGTTTGTTTCCCAGTCCTACATGGAGTTGAATCACATGCAGTTTCTGGTCTTACGAGCAAGAGTTGTTTTCTGGTAAGGAAAGTCACTATTGCGCTCCCATTGCCATACACAGTGCAAGCAGCACTCGCGTCTGTTCCCAGCAATTACAGTGTATTGGACTGAAGAGGAGCTACTGTTCTTGTCAGTTTCCTAATTAGAGTTGAACTAGATATGGCCATGTGTGTAGGAAGCACAGTTGATTTGTTCTGAGCAAGCTCACTGTTCTGGCGCTATAGGAAACACAGTAGAGTAGAAGAGTGCTCTTTTCTCAAAAGCAGAGTGTGTTTCTTGTAAGGCGAGCAAGCGTTTGTTTCCCAGTCCTAAATGGAGTTGAATCACATGCAGTTTCTGGTCCTATGAGCAAAAGTTGTTTTCTGGTAAAAAGAGTCACTATTGTGCTCCCATTGTCATACACAGGGCAAACAGCACTGGCATCTGTTCCCAGCATGTAGAGTGTATTGGACTGAAGAGGACCTACTGTTCTTTTCAGTTTCCTAAGGAGCGTTGAACTAGATATGGCCATGTGTGTAGGAAGCACAGTTCTTTTGTTCTGAGCAAGCTCACTGTTCTCGCACTATAGGAAACACAGTAGAGTGGAAGAGTGCTCTTTTCTCAAAAGCAGAGTGTGTTTCTATTAAGGCGAGTTAGTGTTTGTTTCCCAGTCCTACATGGAGTTGAATCACATGCAGTTTCTGGTCCAACGAGCAAGAGTTGTTTTCTGGTAAGAAGAGTCACTATTGAGCTCTTATTGCAATACACAGTACAAATAGCACTCGCATCTGTTCCCAGCAAGTACATTGTATTGGACAGAAGAGGAGCTACTGTTCTTGTCAGTTTCCTAAGCAAAGTTGAAATAGATATGGCCCGTGTTTGTAGGAAGCACAGTTCTTTTGTTCTGAGGAAGCTCACTGTTCGGACCCCATAGGAAACACAGTAGACTAGAAGAGTGCTCTTTTCTCAAAAGCAGATTGTGTTTCTTGTAAGGCGAGCTAGTGTTTGTTTCCCAGTCAGAAATGGATTTGAATCCCATGCAATTTCTGTTCCTATAAGCACGAGTTGTTTTCTGGTAAGAAGAGTCACTATTGTGCTCCCATTGTCATACAAAAAGCAAATAGCACTGTCGTCTGTTCCCAGCATGTACAGTGTATTGGACTGAAGAGTATCTACTGTTCTTGTCAGTTTCCTAAGCAGAATTGAACTAGATATGGCCGTGTGTGTAGGAAGCACAGTTCTTTTGTTCTGAGCAAGCTCACTGTTCTGGCCCTATAAGAAACACAGTAGAGTAGAAGAGTGCTCTTTTCTCAAAAGCAGAGTGTGTTGCTTGTAAGGCGAGCTAGCCTTTGTTTTCCAGTCCTAAATGGAGTTGAATCACATGCAGTTGTTGGTCCCACGAGCAAGAGTTATTTTCTGGTAAGGAATGTCACTATTGTGCTCCCATTGCCATGCACAGTGCAAAGAGCCCTCGCGTCTGATCCCAGCAAGTACAGTGTATTGTACTGAAGATTAGGTATTGTTCTTGTCAATTTCCTAAGCAGAGTTGAACTAGATATGGACCGTGTGTGTAGGAAGCACAGTTCTTTTGTTCTGAGCAAGCTCACTGTTCTGGCCATACAGGAAACACGTTAGAGTAGATTAGTGCTCTTTTCTCAAAAACAGAGTGTGTTTCTTTTAAGGCTAGCTATTGTTTGTTTCCCAGTCCTAAATGGAGTTGAATCCCATGCAGTTTCTGGTCCTACGAGCAAGAGTTGTTTTCTGGTATCAAGAGTCACTATTGTGCTCCCATTGTCATACACAGGGCAAATAGCACTGGCGTCTGTTCCCAGCATGTACGGTGTATTGGACGGAAGAGGATATACTGTTCTTGTCAGTTTCCTAAGCAGAATTGAACTAGCTATGGCCGTGTGTGTAGGAAGCACATTTCTTTTCTTCTGAGCAAGCTCACTGTTCGGAACCCATAGAAAATACAGTAGAGTGGAAGAGTGCCCTTTTCTCAAAAGCAGAGTGTGTTTCTTGTAAGGCGAGCTAGCGTTTGTTTCTCAGTCCTAAATGGAGTTGAATCACATGCAGTTTCTGGTCCAACGAGCAAGAGTTGTTTTCTGGTAAGAAGAGTCACTAGTGCACTCCCATTGTCATACACAGGGCATATAGCACTGGCATCTGTTCCCAGCATGTACAGTTTATTGGACTTAAGAGGATTTACTGTTCTTGTCAGTTTCCTAAGCAGAATTGATCTAGATATGGCCCGTGTGTGTAGGAAGCACAGTTCTTTTGTTCTGAGCAAGCTCACTGTTCTGGCCCTATAGGAAACACAATAGAGTAGAAGAGTGCTCTTTTCTCAAAAGCAGAGTGTGTTTCTTGTAAGGCGAGCTAGCGTTTGTTTCCCATTCCTAAATGTAGTTGAATCCCATGCAGTATTTCATCCTATGAGCAAGAGTTGTTTTCTGGTAAGAAGAGTCACTATTCCGCTCCCATTGCCATACACAGTGCAAATAGCACTGGCGTCTGTTCCCAGGAAGTAATGTGCATTTGAATGAACAGGAGCTACTGTTCTTGTAAGTTTCCTAAGCAGATTTGAACTAGATATGGCCTGTGTGTGTAGGAAGCACAGTTCTTTTATACTGAGCAAGCTCACTGTTCGGACCCCATAGGAAACACATTAGAGTAGAAGAGGGCTCTTTCCTAAAAAGCAGAGTTTGTTTCTTGTAAGGCGAGCTAGCGTTTGTTTCCCAGTCCTAAATGGAATTGAATCACATGCAGTTTCTGGTTCTACGAGCAATAGTTGTTTTCTGGTAAGAAGAGTCACTATTGTGCTCCCATTGTCATACAAAAAGCAAATAGCACTGTCCTCTGTTCCCAGCATGTACAGTGTATTGGAATGAAGAGGATCTACTGTTCTTGTCAGTTTCCTAAGCAGAATTGAACTAGATATGGCCGTGTGTGTAGGAAGCACAGTTCTTTTGTTCTGAGCAAGCTCACTGTTCTGGCCCTATAGGAAACACAGTAGAGTAGAAGAGTGCTCTTTTCTCAAAAGCAGAGTGTGTTGCTTGTAAGGCGAGCTAGCCTTTGTTTTCCAGTCGTAAATGGAGTTGAATCACATGCAGTTGTTGGTCCCACGAGCAAGAGTTATTTTCTGGTAAGGAAAGTCACTATTGTGCTCCCATTGCCATGCACAGTGCAAAGAGCCCTCGTGTCTGATCCCAGCAAGTACAGTGTATTGTACTGAAGATTAGGTATTGTTCTTGTCAATTTCCTAAGCAGAGTTGAACTAGATATGGCCGTGTGTGTAGGAAGCACAGTTCTTTTGTTCTGAGCAAGCTCACTGTTCTGGCCCTATAGGAAACACAGTAGAGTAGAAGAGTGCTCTTTTCTCAAAAGCAGAGTGTGTTGCTTGTAAGGCGAGCTAGCGTTTGTTTCAAAGTCCTAAATGGAGTTGAATCACATGCAGTTTCTGGTCGTACGAGCAAGAGTTGTTTTCTGGTAAGAAGAGTCACTATTGCGCTCCCATTGTCATACACAGGGCTAATAGCACTTTCGTCTGTTCCCAGCATGTACACTGTATTGGACTGAACAGGATCTACTGTTCTTGTCAGTTTCCTAAGCAGAGTTGAACTAGATATGGCCGTGTGTGTAGGAAGCACAGTTCTTTTGTTCTGAGCAAGTTCACTGTTCGGACCCCATAGGAAACACATTAGAGTAGAAGAGTGCTCTTTCCTAAAAAGCAGAGTATGTTTCTTGTAAGGCGAGCTATTGTTTGTTTCCCAGTCCTAAATGGAGTTGAATCACATGCAGTTTCTGGTCCTACGAGCAATAGTTGTTTTCCGGTAAGAAGAGTCACTATTGTGCTCCCATGGTCATACACAGGGCAAATAGCACAGGCGTCTGTTCCCAGCAAATACAGTGTATTGGACTGAAGAGGAGCTACTGTTCTTGTCAGTTTCCTAAGCAGAGTTGAACTAGATATGGCCGTGTTTGTAGGAAGCACAGTTTTTTTGTTCTGAGCAAGCTCACTGTTTTGGCCCTATAGGAAACATAGCAGAGTAGAAGAGTGTTCTTTTCTCAAAAGTAGAGTGTGTCTCTTGTAAGGCAAGCTAGCGTTTGTTTCCCATTCCTAAATGGAGTTGAATCACATGCAGTTTCTGGTCCTACGAGCAAGAGTTGTTTTCTGGTAAGAAGAGTCACTCTTACGCTCCCATTGCCATACACAGTGCAAATAGCACTGACGTCTGTTCCCAGCATGTACAGTGTATTGCACTGAAGAGGATCTACTGTTCTTGTCAGTTTCCTAAGCAGAGTTGAACTAGATATAGCACGTGTGTTGGAAGCACAGTTCTTTTGTTCTGAGCAAGCTGACTGTTCGGACCCCATAGGAAACACAGTAGAGTAGAAGAGTGCTCTTTACTCAAAAGCATAGTGTGTTTCTTGTAAGGCGAGCTAGCGTTTGTTTCCCAGTCCTAAATGGAGTTGAATCACATGCAGTTTCTGGTCCAACGAGCAAGAGTTGTTTTCTGGTAAGAAGAGTCACTCTTGCGCTCCCATTGTCACACACAGGGCAAATAGCACTGGCGTCTGTTCCCAGCATGTACACTGTATTGGATTGAAGAGTATCTACTGTTCTTGTCAGTTTCCTAAGCAGAGTTGAACTAGCTATGGCCGTGTGTGTAGGAAGCACAGTTCTTTTGTTCTGAGCAAGCTCACTGTTCTGGCCATATAGGAAACACATTAGAGTAGAATAGTGCTCTTTTCTCAAAAGCAGAGTGTGTTTCTTGTAAGGCGAGCTAGCGTTTGTTTCCCAGTCTTAAATGGAGTTGAATCCCATGCAGTTTCTGGTCCTACGAGCAAGAGTTGTTTTCTGGTATCAAGAGTCACTATTGTGCTCCCATTGTCATACACAGGGCAAATAGCACTGGCGTCTGTTCCCAGCATGTACAGTGTATTGGACGGAAGAGGATCTACTGTTCTTGTCAGTTTCCTAAGCAGAATTGAACTAGCTATGGCCGTGTGTGTAGGAAGCACAGTTCTTTTCTTCTGAGCAAGCTCACTGTTCGGGCCCCTTAGGAAATACCGTAGAGTGGAAGAGTGTCCTTTTCTCAAAAGCAGAGTGTGTTTCTTGTAAGGTGAGATAGCGTTTGTTTCTCAGTCCTAAAGGGAGTTGAATCACATGCAGTTTCTGGTCCTACGAGCAAGAGTTGTTTTCTGGTAAGAAGAGTCACTAGTGTGCTCCCATTGTCATACACAGGGCATATAGCACTGGCATTTGTTCCCAGCATGTACAGTGTATTGTACTGAAGAGGATCTACTGTTCTTGTCAGTTTTCTAAGCAGAATTGAACTAGATATGGCCGTGTGTGTAGGAAGCACAGTTCTTTTGTTCTGAGCATGCTCACTGTTCTGGCCCTATAGGAAACACAATAGAGTAGAAGAGTGATCGTTTCTCAAAAGCAGAGTGTGTTTCTTGTAAGGCGAGCTAGCGTTTGTTTCCCAGTCCTAAATGGGAGTTGAATCACATGCAGTTTCTGGTCTTACGAGCAAGAATTGTTTTCTGGTAAGAAGAGTCACTATTGTGCTCCCAAGGTCATACACAGGGCAAATAGCACGGGCGTCTGTTCCCAGCAAATACAGTGTATTGGACTGAAGAGGAGCTACTGTTCTTGTCAGTTTCCTAACCAGAGTTGAACTAGATATGGCCCGTGTGTGTAGGAAGCACAGTTCTTTTGTTCTGAGCAAGCTCACTGTTCGGAACCCATTAGAAACACAGTAGAGTAGAAGAGTGCTCTTTTCTCAAAAGCAGAGTGTGTTTCTTGTAAGGCGAGCTAGCGTTTGTTTCCCAGTCCTAAATGGAGTTGAATCCCATGCAGTTTCTGGTCCTACGAGCAAGAGTTGTTTTCTGGTATCAAGAGTCACTATTGTGCTCCCATTGTCATACACAGGGCAAATAGCACTGGCGTCGGTTCCCAGCATGTACAGTGTATTGGACGGAAGAGGATCTACTGTTCTTGTCAGTTTCCCAACCAGAATTGAACTAGCTATGGCCGTGTGTGTAGGAAGCACAGTTCTTTTCTTCTGAGCAAGCTCACTGTTCTGGCCCTATAGGAAACACAGTAGAGTAGAAGAGTGCTCTTTTCACAAAAGCAGAGTGTGTTGCTTGTTAGGCGAGCAAGCCTTTGTTTTCCAGTCCTAAATGGAGTTGAATCACATGCAGTTGTTGGTCCCACGAGCAAGAGTTGTTTTCTGGTAAGGAAAGTCACTATTGTGCTCCCATTGCCATGCACAGTGCAAAGAGCACTCGCGTCTGATGCCAGCTAGTACAGTGTATTGTACTGAAGAGGAGGTATTGTTCTTGTCAGATTCCTAAGCACAGTTGAACTAGATATTGCCCGTGTGTGTAGGAAGCAAAGTCCTTTTGTTCTGAGCTAGCTCACTGTTCGGACCCCATAGGCAACACAGTAGAGTAGAAGAGTGCTCTTTTCTCAAAAGCAGAGTGTGTTTCTTGGAAGGCGAGCTAGCGTTTGTTTTCCAGTCCTAAATGGAGTTGAATCACATGCAGTTTCTGGTCCTACGAGCAAGAGTTGTTTTCTGGTAAGAAGAGTCACTATTGTGCTCCCATTGCCATACACAGTGCAAATAGCACTGGCGTCTGTTCCCAGCATGTACAGTGTATTGCACTGAAGGGGATCTACTGTTCTTGTCAGTTTCTTAAGCAGAGTTGAACTATATATAGCCCGTGTGTGTGGGAAGCACATTTCTTTTGTTCTGAGCAAGCTGACTGTTCAGACCCCATAGGAAACACAGTAGAGTAGAAGAGTGCTCTTTTCTCAAAAGCAGAGTGTGTTTCTTGTAAGGCGAGCTAGTGTTTGTTCCCCAGTCCTAAATATAGTTGAATATCATGCAGTTTCTGGTCCTACGAGCAAGAGTTGTTTTCTGGTAAGAAGAGTCACTATTGAGCTCCCATTGTCATACACAGGGCAAATAACACTGGCGTCTGTTCAGAGCATGTACAGTGTATTGGACTTAAGAGGATCTACTGTTCTTGTCAGTTTCCTAAGCAGAGTTGAACTAGATATGGCCGTGTGTGTATGAAGCACAGTTCTTTTGTTCTGAGCAAGCTCACTATTTTGGCCCTATATGAAACACAGTAGAGTAGAAGAGTGTTCTTTTCTCAAAAGCAGAGTGTGTTTCTTGTAAGGCGAGGTAGCGTTTGTTTCCCAGTCCTAAATGGAGTTGAATCACATGCAGTTTTTGGTCCCACGAGCAAGAGTTGTTTTCTGGTAAGGAAAGTAACTATAACGCTCCTTTTCTCATACACAGTGCAAATAGCACACGCGACTTTTCCCAGCAAGTACAGTGTATTGGACTGAAGAGGAGTTACTGTTCTTGTCAGATTCCTAAGCAGAGTTGAACTAGATATTGTCCGTGTGTGTAGGAAGCACAGTTCTTTTGTTCTGAGCAAGCTCAATGTTCTGGCCCTATAGGAAACACATTAGAGTAGAATACTGCTCTTTTCTCAAAAGCAGAGTGTGTTTCTTGTAAGGCAAGCTAGCGTTTGTTTCCCAGTCCTAAATGGAGTTGAATCACATGCAGTTTCTGGTCCTACGAGCAAGAGTTGTTTTCTGGTAAGAAGAGTCACTCTTGCGCTCCCATTGCCATGCACAGTGCAAATAGCACTGGCGTCTGTTCCCAGCATGTACAGTGTATTGCACTGAAGAGGATCTACTGTCCTTTTCAGATTCCTAAGCAGAGTTGAACTAGATATAGCCCGTGTGTGTAGGAAGCACAGTTCTTTTTTTCTGAGCAAGCTGACTGTTCGGACCCCATAGGAAACACAGTAGAGTAGAAGAGTGCTCTTTTCTCAAAATCACAGTGTGTTGCTTGTAAGGCGAGCTAGTGTTTGTTTCCCAGTCCTAAATGGAGTTGAATCACATGCAGTTTCTGGTCCTACGATCAATAGTTGTTTTCTGGTAAGAAGTGTCACTATTGTGCTCCCATTGTCATACAAAAAGCAAATAGCACTGTCGTCTGTTCCCAGCATGTACAGTGTATTGGACTGTAGAGGATCTACTGTTCTTGTCAGTTTCCTATGCAGAATTGAACTAGCTATGGCCGTGTGTGTAGGAAGCACAGTTCTTTTGTTCTGAGCAAGCTCACTGTTCTGGCCCTATAGGAAACACAGTAGAGTAGAAGAGTGCTCTTTTCTCAAAAGCAGAGTGTGTTGCTTGTAAGGCGAGCTAGCCTTTGTTTTCCAGTCCTAAATGGAGTTGAATCACATGCAGTTGTTGGTCCCACGAGCAAGAGTTGTTTTCTGGTAAGGAAAATCACTATTGTGCTCCCATTGCCATGCACAGTGCAAAGAGCACTCGCGTCTGATCCCAGCTAGTACAGTGTATTGTACTGAAGAGGAGGTATTGTTCTTGTCAGTTTCCTAAGCAGAGTTGAACTAGATATGGACTGTGTGTGTAGGAAGCACAGTTCTTTTGTTCTGAGCAAGCTCACTGTTCGGACCCCATAGGAAACACATTAGAGTAGAAGAGTGCACTTTCCTAAAAAGCAGAGTGTATTTCTTGTAAGGCGAGCTAGTGTTTGTTTCCCAGTCCTAAATGGAGTTGAATCACATGCAGTTTCTGGTCCTACGAGCAATAGTTGTTTTCCGGTAAGAAGAGTCACTATTGTGCTCCCATGATGATACACAGGGCAAATAGCACAGGCGTCTGTTCCCAGCAAATACAGTGTACTGGACTGAAGAGGAGCTACTGTTCTTGTCAGTTTCCTAAGCAGAGTTGAACTAGATATAGCACGTGTGTTGGAAGCACAGTTCTTTTGTTCTGAGCAAGCTGACTGTTCGGAACCCATAGGAAACACAGTAGAGTAGAAGAGTGCTCTTTTCTCAAAAGCAGAGTGTGTTTCTTGTAAGGCGAGCTAGCGTTTGTTTCCCAGTCCTAAATGGAGTTGAATCACATGCAGTTTCTGGTCCAACGAGCAAGAGTTGTTTTCTGGTAAGAAGAGTCACTATTGCGCTCCCATTGTCATACACAGGGCTAATAGCACTGGCATCTGTTCCCAGCATGTACACTGTATTGGACTGAACAGGATCTGCTGTTCTTGTCAGTTTCCTAAGCAGAGTTGAACTAGATATGGCCAAGTTTGTGTAGGAAGCACAGTTCTTTTGTTCTAAGCAAGCTCACTGTCTGGCCATATAGGAAACACATTAGAGTAGAATAGTGCTCTTTTCTCAAAAGCAGAGTGTGTTTCTTGTAAGGCGAGCTAGCGTTTGTTTCCCTGTCCTAAATGGATTTGAATCACAGGCAGTTTCTGGTCCAACGAGCAAGAGTTGTTTTCTGGTAAGAAGAGTCACTATTGTGCTCCAATTGTCATACACAGGGCAAATAGCACTGGCGTCTGTTCCCAGCATGTACAGTGTATTGGACTGAAGAGGATCTACTGTTCTTGTCAGTTTCCTAAGCAGTGTGAATAGATATGGCCCGTGTATTTAGGAAGCACAGTTCTTTTGTTCTGAGCATGCTCACTGTTCTGGCCCTATAGGAAACACAGTAGAGTAGAAGAGTGATCGTTTCTCAAAAGCAGAGTGTGTTTCTTGTAAGGCGAGCTAGCGTTTGTTTCCCAGTCCTAAATGGGAGTTGAATCACATGCAGTTTCTGGTCTTACGAGCAAGAATTGTTTTCTGGTAAGAAGAGTCACTATTGTGCTCCCAAGGTCATACACAGGGCAAATAGCACGGGCGTCTGTTCCCAGCAAATACAGTGTATTGGACTGAAGAGGAGCTACTGTTCTTGTCAGTTTCCTAACCAGAGTTGAACTAGATATGGCCCGTGTGTGTAGGAAGCACAGTTCTTTTGTTCTGAGCAAGCTCACTGTTCTGGCCATATAGGAAACACATTAGAGTAGAATAGTGCTCTTTTCTCAAAAGCAGAGTGTGTTTCTTGTAAGGCGAGCTAGCGTTTGTTTCCCAGTCCTAAATGGAGTTGAATCCCATGCAGTTTCTGGTCTTACGAGCAAGAGTTGTTTTCTGGTATCAAGAGTCACTATTGTGCTCCCATTGTCATACACAGGGCAAATAGCACTGGCGTCTGTTCCCAGCATGTACAGTGTATTGGACGGAAGAGGATCTACTGTTCTTGTAAGTTTCCTAAGCAGAATTGAACTAGCTATGGCCGTGTGTGTAGGAAGCACAGTTCTTTTCTTCTGAGCAAGCTCACTGTTCGGACCCCTTAGGAAATACAGTAGAGTGGAAGAGTGCCCTTTTCTCAAAAGTAGAGTGTGTTTCTTGTAAGGCGAGATAGCGTTTGTTTCTCAGTCCTAAACGGAGTTGTATCACATGCAGTTTCTGGTCCTACGAGCAAGAGTTGTTTTCTGGTAAGAAGAGTCACTAGTGTGCTCCCATTGTCATACACAGGGCATATAGCACTGGCATTTGTTCCCAGCTTGTACAGTGTATTGTACTGAAGAGGATCTACTGTTCTTGTCAGTTTTCTAAGCAGAATTGAACTAGATATGGCCGTGTGTGTAGGAAGCACAGTTCTTTTGTTCTGAGCAAGCTCACTGTTCTGGCCCTATAGGAAACACAGTAGAGTAGAAGAGTGCTCTTTTCACAAAAGCAGAGTGTGTTGCTTGTTATGCGAGCAAGCCTTTGTTTTCCAGTCCTAAATGGAGTTGAATCACATGCAGTTGTTGGTCCCACGAGCAAGAGTTGTTTTCTGGTAAGGAAAGTCACTATTGTGCTCCCATTGCCATGCACAGTGCAAAGAGCACTCGCGTCTGATGCCAGCTAGTACAGTGTATTGTACTGAAGAGGAGGTATTGTTCTTGTCAGTTTCCTAAGCAGAGTTGTACTAGATATGGACTGTGTGTGTAGGAAGCACAGTTCTTTTGTTCTGAGCAAGCTCACTGTTCGGACCCCATAGGAAACACATTAGAGTAGAAGAGTGCTCTTTCCTAAAAAGCAGAGTGTGTTTCTTGTAAGGCGAGCTAGTGTTTGTTTCCCAGTCCTAAATGGAGTTGAATCACATGCAGTTTCTGGTCCTACGAGCAATAGTTGTTTTCTGGTAAGAAGAGTCACTAGTGTGCTCCCATTGTCATACAAAAAGCAAATAGCACTGTCGTCTGTTCCCAGCATGTACAGTGTATTGGACTGTAGAGGATCTACTGTTCTTGTCAGTTTCCTAAGCAGAATTGAACTAGATATGGCCGTGTGTGTAGGAAGCACAGTTCTTTTGTTCTGAGCAAGCTCACTGTTCTGGCCCTATAGGAAACACAGTAGAGTAGAAGAGTGCTCTTTTCTCAAAAGCAGAGTGTGTTGCTTGTAAGGCGAGCTAGCCTTTGTTTTCCAGTCCTAAATGGAGTTGAATCACATGCAGTTGTTGGTCCCACGAGCAAGAGTTGTTTTCTGGTAAGGAAAGTCACTATTGTGCTCCCATTGCCATGCACAGTGCAAAGAGCACTCGCGTCTGATCCCAGCTAGTACAGTGTATTGTACTGAAGAGGAGGTATTGTTCTTGTCAGTTTCCTAAGCAGAGTTGAACTAGATATTGACTGTGTGTGTAGGAAGCACAGTTCTTTTGTTCTGAGCAAGCTCACTGTTCGGACCCCATAGGAAGCACATTAGAGTAGAAGAGTGCTCTTTCCTAAAAAGCAGAGTGTGTTTCTTGTAAGGCGAGCTAGTGTTTGTTTCCCAGTCGTAAATGGAGTTGAATCACATGCAGTTTCTGGTCCTACGAGCAAGAGTTGTTTTCTGGTATCAAGAGTCACTATTGTGCTCCCATTGTCATACACAGGGCAAATAGCACAGGCGTCTGTTCCCAGCAAATACAGTGTATTGGACTGAAGAGGAGCTACTGTTCTTGTCAGTTTCCTAAGCAGAGTTGAACTAGATATGGCCGTGTTTGTAGGAAGCACAGTTTTTTTGTTCTGAGCAAGCTCACTGTTTTGGCCCATAGGAAACACAGCAGAGTAGAAGAGTGTTCTTTTCTCAAAAGTAGCGTGTGTCTCTTGTAAGGCAAGCTAGCGTTTGTTTCCCAGTCCTAAATGGAGTTGAATCACATGCAGTTTTTTGACCTACGAGCAAGAGTTGTTTTCTGGTAAGAAGAGTCACTGTTGAGCTCCAATTGCCATACACAGTGCAAATAGCACTGAAATCTGTTCCCAGCATGTACAGTGTATTGCACTGAAGAGGATCTACTGTTCTTGTCAGTTTCCTAAGCAGAGTTGAACTAGATATAGCACGTGTGTTGGAAGCACAGTTCTTTTGTTCTGAGCAAGCTGACTGTTCGGACCCCATAGGAAACACAGTAGAGTAGAAGAGTGCTCTTTTCTCAAAAGCAGAGTGTGTTTCTTGTAAGGGGAGCTAGCGTTTGTTTCCCAGTCCTAAATGGAGTTGAATCACATGCAGTTTCTGGTCCAACGAGCAAGAGTTGTCTTCTGGTAAGAAGAGTCACTATTGCGCTCCCATTGTCATACACAGGGCAAATAGCACTGGCGTCTGTTCCCAGCATGTACACTGTATTGGACTAAACAGGATCTACTGTTCTTGTCAGTTTCCTAAGCAGAGTTGAACTAGATATGGCCGTGTGTGTAGGAAGCACAGTTCTTTTGTTCTGAGCAAGCTCACTGTCTGGCCATATAGGAAACACATTAGAGTAGAATAGTGCTCTTTTCTCAAAAGCAGAGTGTGTTTCTTGTAAGGCGAGCTAGCGTTTGTTTCCCTATCCTAAATGGAGTTGAATCCCATGCAGTTTCTGGTCCTACGAGCAAGAGTTGTTTTCTGGTATCAAGAGTCACTATTGTGCTCCCATTGTCATACACAGGGCAAATAGCACTGGAGTCTGTTCCCAGCATGTACAGTGTATTGAACTGAAGAGGATCTACTGTTCTTGTCAGTTTCCTAAGCAGAATTGAGCTAGCTATGGCCGTGTGTTGGAAGTACAGTTCTTTTCTTCTGAGCAAGCTCACTGTTCCGACCCAATAGGAAACACCGTAGAGTAGAAGAGTGCCCTTTTCTCAAAAGCGTAGTGTGTTTCTTGTAAGGTGAGCTAGCGTTTGTTTCCCTGTCCTAAATGGATTTGAATCACACGCAGTTTCTGGTCCAACGAGCAAGAGTTGTTTTCTGGTAAGAAGAGTCACTATTGCGCTCCCATTGTCATACACAGGGCAAATAGCACTGGCGTCTGTTCCCGGCATGTACAGTGTATTGGACTGAAGAGGATCTACTGTTTTTGTCAGTTTCCTAAGCAGTGTGAATAGATATGGCCCGTGTGTGTAGGAAGCACAGTTCTTTTGTTCTGAGCATTCTCACTGTTCTGGCCCTATAGGAAACACAGTAGAGTAGAAGAGTGATCGTTTCTCAAAAGCAGAGTGTGTTTCTTGTAAGGCGAGCTAGCGTTTGTTTACCAGTCCTCAATGGGAGTTGAATCACATGCAGTTTCTTGTCTTACGAGCAAGAATTGTTTTCTGGTAAGAAGAGTCACTATTGTGCTCCCAAGGTCATACACAGGGCAAATAGCACGGGCGTCTGTTCCCAGCAAATACAGTGTATTGGACTGAAGAGGAGCTACTGTTCTTGTCAGTTTCCTAACCAGAGTTGAACTAGATATGGCCCGTGTGTGTAGGAAGCACAGTTCTTTTGTTCTGAGCAAGCTCACTGTTCGGAACCCATTAGAAACACAGTAGAGTAGAAGAGTGCTCTTTTCTCAAAAGCAGAGTGTGTTTCTTGTAAGGCGAGCTAGTGTTTGTTTCCCAGTCCTAAATGGAGTTGAATCCCATGCAGTTTCTGGTCCTACGAGCAAGAGTTGTTTTCTGGTAAGAAGAGTCACTATTGTGCTCCCATTGCCATACACAGTGCAAATAGCACTGGCGTCTGTTCCCAGGAAGTAATGTGCATTTGAATGAACAGGAGCTACTGTTCTTGTAAGTTTCCTAAGCAGAGTTGAACTAGATATGGCCGTGTGTGTAGGAAGCACAGTTCTTTTATACTGAGCAAGCTCACTGTTCGGACCCCATAGGAAACACATTAGAGTAGAAGAGGGCTCTTTCCTAAAAAGCAGAGTTTGTTTCTTGTAAGGCGAGCTAGCGTTTGTTTCCCAGTCCTAAATGGAGTTGAATCACATGCAGTTGTTGGTCCCACGAGCAAGAGTTGTTTTCTGGTAAGGAAAGTCACTATTGTGCTCCTATTGCCATGCACAGTGCAAAGAGCACTCGCGTCTGATCCCAGCTAGTACAGTGTATTGTACTGAAGAGGAGGTATTGTTCTTGTCAGTTTCCTAAGCAGAGTTGAACTAGATATGCACTGTGTGTGTAGGAAGCACAGTTCTTTTGTTCTGAGCAAGCTCACTGTTCGGACCCCATAGGAAACACATTAGAGTAGAAGAGTGCTCTTTCCTAAAAAGCAGAGTGTGTTTCTTGTAAGGCGAGCTAGTGTTTGTTTTCCAGTCCTAAATGGAGTTGAATCACATGCAGTTTCTGGTCCTACAAGCAAGAGTTGTTTTCTGGTAAGAAGAGTCACTATTGTGCTCCCATTGTCATACAATAAGCAAATAGCACTGTCGTCTGTTCCCAGCATGTACAGTGTATTGGACTGTAGAGGATCTACAGTTCTTGTCAGTTTCCTAAGCAGAATTCAACTAGGTATTGCCGTGTGTGTAGGAAGCACAGTTCTTTTGTTCTGAGCAAGCTCACTGTTCTGTCCCTATAGGAAACACAGTAGAGTAGAAGAGTGCTCTTTTCTCAAAAGCAGAGTGTATTGCTTGTAAGGCGAGCTAGCCTTTGTTTTCCAGTCCTAAATGGATTTGAATCACATGCAGTTGTTGGTCCCATGAGCAAGAGTTATTTTCTGGTAAGGAAAGTCACTATTGTGCTCCCATTGCCATGCACAATGCAAAGAGCCCTGGCCTCTGATCCCAGCAAGTACAGTGTATTGTACTGAAGATTAGGTATTTTCTTGTCAATTTCCTAAGCAGAGTTGAACTAGATATGGACCGTGTGTGTAGGAAGCACAGTTCTTTTGTTCTGAGCAAGCTCACTGTTCTGGCCATACAGGAAACACGTTAGAGTAGATTAGTGCTCTTTTCTCAAAAGCAGAGTGTGTTTCTTTTAAGGCTAGCTATTGTTTGTTTCCCAGTCCTAAATGGAGTTGAATCCCATGCAGTTTCTGGTCCTACGAGCAAGAGTTGTTTTCTGGTATCAAGAGTCACTATTGTGTTCCCATTGTCATACACAGGGCAAATAGCACTGGCGTCTGTTCCCAGCATGTACAGTGTATTGGACGGAAGAGGATATACTGTTCTTGTCAGTTTCCTAAGCAGAATTGAACTAGCTATGGCCGTGTGTGTAGGAAGCACATTTCTTTTCTTCTGAGCAAGCTCACTGTTCGGAACCCATAGAAAATACAGTAGAGTAGAAGAGTGCTCTTTTCTCAAAAGCAGAGTGTGTTTCTTGTAATGCGAGCTATCGTTTGTTTCCCAGTCCTAAATGTAGTTGAATCCCATGCAGTATTTCGTCCTATGAGCAAGAGTAGTTTTCTGGTAAGAAGAGTCACTAGTGCACTCCCATTGCCATACACAGTGCAAATAGCACTGGCGTCTGTTCCCAGGAAGTAATGTGCATTTGACTGAACAGGAGCTACTGTTCTTGTAAGTTTCCTAAGCAGAGTTGAACTAGATATGGCCCGTGTGTGTAGGAAGCACAGTTCTTTTATACTGAGCAAGCTCACTGTTCGGACCCCATAGGAAACACATTAGAGTAGAAGAGGGCTCTTTCCTAAAAAGCAGAGTTTGTTTCTTGTAAGGCGACCTAGCGTTTGTTTCCCAGTCCTAAATGGAATTGAATCACATGCAGTTTCTGGTTCTACGAGCAATAGTTGTTTTCTGGTAAGAAGAGACACTATTGTGCTCCCATTGTCATACAAAAAGCAAATAGCACTGTCCTCTGTTCCCAGCATGTACAGTGTATTGGAATGAAGAGGATCTACTGTTCTTGTCAGTTTCCTAAGCAGAATTGAACTAGATATGGCCGTGTGTGTAGGAAGCACAGTTCTTTTGTTCTGAGCAAGCTCACTGTTCTGGCCCTATAGGAAACACAGTAGAGTAGAAGATTGCTCTTTTCTCAAAAGCAGAGTGTGTTGCTTGTAAGGCGAGCTAGCCTTTGTTTTCCAGTCCTAAATGGAGTTGAATCACATGCAGTTGTTGGTCCCACGAGCAAGAGTTATTTTCTGGTAAGGAAAGTCACTATTGTGCTCCCATTGCCATGCACAGTGCAAAGAGCTCTCGCGTCTGATCCCAGCAAGTACAGTGTATTGTACTGAAGATTAGGTATTGTTCTTGTCAATTTCCTAAGCAGAGTTGAACTAGATATTGCCGTGTGTGTAGGAAGCACAGTTCTTTTGTTCTGAGCAAGCTCACTGTTCTGGCCCTATAGGAAACACAGTAGAGTAGAAGAGTGCTCTTTTCTCAAAAGCAGAGTGTGTTGCTTGTAAGGCGAGCTAGCGTTTGTTTCCCAGTCCTAAATGGAGTTGAATCACATGCAGTTTCTGGTCGTAGGAGCAAGAGTTGTTTTCTGGTAGGAAGAGTCACTATTGCGCTCCCATTGTCATACACAGGGCTAATAGCACTTGCGTCTGTTCCCAGCATGTACACTGTATTGGACTGAACAGGATCTACTGTTCTTGTCAGTTTCCTAAGCAGAGTTGAACTAGATATGGCCGTGTGTGTAGAAAGCACAGTTCTTTTGTTATAATAAAGCTCACTGTTCTGGCCATATAGGAAACACATTAGAGTAGAATAGTGCTCTTTTCTCAAAAGCAGAGTGTGTTTCTTGTAAGGCGAGCTAGCGTTTGTTTCCCAGTCCTAAATGGAGTTGAATCCCATGCAGGTTCTGGTCCTACGAGCAAGAGTTGTTTTCTGGTATCAAGAGTCACTATTGTGCTCCCATTGTCATACACAGGGCAAATAGCACTGGCGTCTGTTCCCAGCATGTACAGTGTATTGGACGGAAGAGGATCTACTGTTCTTGTCAGTTTCCTAAGCAGAATTGAGCTAGCTATGGCGGTGTGTTGGAAGTACAGTTCTTTTCTTCTGAGCAAGCTCACTGTTCGGACCCAATAGGAAACACCGTAGAGTAGAAGAGTGCCCTTTTCTCAAAAGCATAGTGTGTTTCTTGTAAGGTGAGCTAGCATTTGTTTCCCTGTCCTAAATGGATTTGAATCACACGCCGTTTCTGGTCCAACGAGCAAGAGTTGTTTTCTGGTAAGAAGAGTCACTATTGCGCTCCCATTGTCATACACAGGGCAAATAGCACTGGGGTCTGTTCCCAGCATATACAGTGTATTGGTCTTAAGAGGATCTACTGTTCTTGTCAGTTTCCTAAGCAGAATTGAAATAGATATGGCCGTGTGTGTAGGAAGCACAGTTCTTTTGTTCTGAGCATGCTCACTGTTCTGGCCCTATAGGAAACACAGTAGAGTAGAAGAGTGCTCTTTTCTCAAAAGCAGAGTGTGTTTCTTGTAAGGCGAGCTAGCGTTTGTTTCCCAGTCCTAAATGGAGTTGAATCACATGCAGTTTTTGGTCCTACAAGCAAGAGTTGTTTTCTGGTAAGGAAAGTCACTATTGTGCTCCCATTGCCACACACAGTGCAAATAGCACTCGCGTCTGTTCCCAGCCAGTGCAGTGTATTGGACAGAAGAGGAGCTACTGTTCTTGTCAGTTTCCTAAGCAGAGTTGAACTAGATATGGCCCGTGTGTGTAGGAAGCACAGTTCTTTTGTTCTGAGCAAGCTCACTTTTCGGACCCCATAGGAAACACATTAGAGTAGAAGAGTGCTCTTTTCTAAAAAGCAGAGTGTGTTTCTTGTAAGGAGAGCTTGCGTTTGTTTCCCAGTCCTAAATGGAGTTGAATCACATGTAGTTTCTGGTCCTACGAGCAAGAGCTGTTTTCTGGTAAGAAGAGTCACTATTGGGCTCCCATTGTCATACACAGGGCAAATAGCACTGGCGTCTGTTCCCAGCATGTACAGTGTATTGCACTGAAGAGGATCGACTGTTCTTGTCAGTTTCCTAAGCAGAGTTGAACTAGATATAGCACGTGTGTTGGAAGCACAGTTCTTTTGTTCTGAGCAAGCTGACTGTTCGGACCCCATAGGAAACACAGTAGAGTAGAAGAGTGCTCTTTTCTCAAAAGCAGAGTGTGTTTCTTGTAAGGCGAGCTAGCGTTTGTTTCCCAGTCCTAAATGGAGTTGAATCACATGCAGATTCTGGTCCAACCAGCAAGAGTTGTTTTCTGGTAAGAAGAGTCACTATTGCGCTCCCAATGTCATACACAGGGCTAATAGCACTGGCGTCTGTTCCCAGCATGTACACTGTATTGGACTGAAGAGGATCTACTGTTCTTGTCAGTTTCCTAAGCAGAGTTGAACTAGATATGGCCGTGTGTTTAGGAAGCACAGTTCTTTTGTTCTGAGCAAGCTCACTGTTCTGGCCATATAGGAAACACATTAGAGTAGAATAGTGCTCTTTTCTCAAAAGCAGAGTGTGTTTCTTGTAAGGCGAGCTAGCGTTTGTTTCCCAGTCCTAAATGGAGTTGAATCCCATGCAGTTTCTGGTCCTACGAGCAAGAGTTGTTTTCTGGTATCAAGAGTCACTATTGTGCTCCCATTGTCATACACAGGGCAAATAGCGCTGGCGTCTGTTCCCAGCATGTACAGTGTATTGGACGGAAGAGCATCTACTGTTCTTGTCAGTTTCCTAAGCAGAACTGAACTAGCTATGGCCGTGTGTTGGAAGTACAGTTCTTTTCTTCTGAGCAAGCTCACTGTTCCGACCCAATAGGAAACACCGTAGAGTAGAAGAGTGCTCTTTTCTCAAAAGCATAGTGTGTTTCTTCTAAGGTGAGCTAGCGTTTGTTTCCCTGTCCTAAATGGATTTGAATCACATGCAGTTTCTGGTCCAACGAGCAAGAGTTGTTTTCTGGTAAGAAGAGTCACTATTGCGCTCCCATTGTCATACACAGGGCAAATAGCACTGGCGTCTGTTCCCAGCATGTACAGTGTATTGGACTGAAGAGGATCTACTGTTCTTGTCAGTTTCCTAAGCAGTGTGAATAGATATGGCCCGTGTGTGTAGGAAGCACAGTTCTTTTGTTCTGAGCATGCTCACTGTTCTGGCCCTATAGGAAACACAGTAGAGTAGAAGAGTGATCGTTTCTCAAAAGCAGAGTGTGTTTCTTGTAAGGCGAGCTAGCGTTTGTTTACCAGTCCTCAATGGGAGTTGAATCACATGCAGTTTCTTGTCTTACGAGCAAGAATTGTTTTCTGTTAAGAAGAGTCACTATTGTGCTCCCAAGGTCATACACAGGGCAAATAGCACGGGCGTCTGTTCCCAGCAAATACAGTGTATTGGACTGAAGAGGAGCTACTGTTCTTGTCAGTTTCCTAACCAGAGTTGAACTAGATATGGCCCGTGTGTGTAGGAAGCACAGTTCTTTTGTTCTGAGCAAGCTCACTGTTCGGAACCCATTAGAAACACAGTAGAGTAGAAGAGTGCTCTTTTCTCAAAAGCAGAGTTTGTTTCTTTTAAGGCGAGCTAGCGTTTGTTTCCCAGTCCTAAATGGAGTTGAATCACATGCAGTTTTTGATCCCACGAGCAAGAGTTGTTTTCTGGTAAGAAGAGTCACTCTTGCGCTCCCATTGTCATACACAGGTCAAATAGCACTGGCATCTGTTTCCAGCATGTACACTGTATTGGATTGAAGAGTATCTACTGTTCTTGTCAGTTTCCTAAGCAGAGTTGAACTAGCTATGGCCGTGTGTGTAGGAAGCACAGTTCTTTTGTTCTGAGCAAGCTCACTGTTCTGGCCATATAGGAAACACATTAGAGTAGAATAGTGCTCTTTTCTCAAAAGCAGAGTGTGTTTCTTGTAAGGCGAGCTAGTGTTTGTTTCCCAGTCCTAAATGGAGTTGAATCCCATGCAGTTTCTGGTCCTACGAGCAAGAGTTGTTTTCTGGTAAGAAGAGTCACTATTGTGCTCCCATTGCCATACACAGTGCAAATAGCACTGGCGTCTGTTCCCAGGAAGTAATGTGCATTTGACTGAACAGGAGCTACTGTTCTTGTAAGTTTCCTAAGCAGAGTTGAACTAGATATGGCCGTGTGTGTAGGAAGCACAGTTCTTTTATACTGAGCAAGCTCACTGTTCGGACCCCATAGGAAACACATTAGAGTAGAAGAGGGCTCTTTCCTAAAAAGCTGAGTTTGTTTCTTGTAAGGCGAGCTAGCGTTTGTTTCCCAGTCCTAAATGGAGTTGAATCACATGCAGTTGTTGGTCCCACGAGCAAGAGTTGTTTTCTGGTAAGGAAAGTCACTATTGTGCTCCTATTGCCATGCACAGTGCAAAGAGCCCTCGCGTCTGATCCCAGCTAGTACAGTGTATTGTACTGAAGAGGAGGTACTGTTCTTGTCAGTTTCCTAAGCAGAGTTGAACTAGATATGCACTGTGTGTGTAGGAAGCACAGTTCTTTTGTTCTGAGCAAGCTCACTGTTCGGACCCCATAGGAAACACATTAGAGTAGAAGAGTGCTCTTTCCTAAAAAGCAGAGTGTGTTTCTTGTAAGGCGAGCTAGTGTTTGTTTCCAAGTCCTAAATGGAGTTGAATCACATGCAGTTTCTGGTCCTACGAGCAATAGTTGTTTTCTGGTAAGAAGAGTCACTATTGTGCTCCCATTGTCATACAATAAGCAAATAGCACTGTCGTCTGTTCCCAGCATGTACAGTGTATTGGACTGTAGAGGATCTACAGTTCTTGTCAGTTTCCTAAGCAGAATTGAACTAGGTATTGCCGTGTGTGTAGGAAGCACAGTTTTTTTGTTCTGAGCAAGCTCACTGTTCTGTCCCTATAGGAAACACAGTAGAGTAGAAGAGTGCTCTTTTCTCAAAAGCAGAGTGTATTGCTTGTAAGGCGAGCTAGCCTTTGTTTTCCAGTCCTAAATGGATTTGAATCACATGCAGTTGTTGGTCCCATGAGCAAGAGTTATTTTCTGGTAAGGAAAGTCACTATTGTGCTCCCATTGCCATGCACAATGCAAAGAGCCCTGGCCTCTGATCCCAGCAAGTACAGTGTATTGTACTGAAGATTAGGTATTTTCTTGTCAATTTCCTAAGCAGAGTTGAACTAGATATGGACCGTGTGTAGGAAGCACAGTTCTTTTGTTCTGAGCAAGCTCACTGTTCTGGCCATACAGGAAACACGTTAGAGTAGATTAGTGCTCTTTTCTCAAAAGCAGAGTGTGTTTCTTTTAAGGCTAGCTATTGTTTGTTTCCCAGTCCTAAATGGAGTTGAATCCCATGCAGTTTCTGGTCCTACGAGCAAGAGTTGTTTTCTGGTATCAAGAGTCACTATTGTGCTCCCATTGTCATACACAGGGCAAATAGCACTGGCGTCTGTTCCCAGCATGTACAGTGTATTGGACGGAAGAGGATATACTGTTCTTGTCAGTTTCCTAAGCAGAATTGAACTAGCTATGGCCGTGTGTGTAGGAAGCACATTTCTTTTCTTCTGAGCAAGCTCACTGTTCGGAACCCATAGAAAATACAGTAGAGTGGAAGAGTGCCCTTTTCTCAAAAGCAGAGTGTGTTTCTTGTAAGGCGAGCTAGCATTTGTTTCTCAGTCCTAAATGGAGTTGAATCACATGCAGTTTCTGGTCGTAGGAGCAAGAGTTGTTTTCTGGTAAGAAGAGTCACTATTGTGCTCCCATTGTCATACACAGGGCTAATAGCACTTGCGTCTGTTCCCAGCATGTACACTGTATTGGACTGAACAGGATCTACTGTTCTTGTCAGTTTCCTAAGCAGAGTTGAACTAGATATGGCCGTGTGTGTAGGAAGCACAGTTCTTTTGTTCTAAGCAAGCTCACTGTTCTGGCCATATAGGAAACACATTAGAGTAGAATAGTGCTCTTTTCTCAAAAGCAGAGTGTGTTTCTTGTAAGGCGAGCTAGCGTTTGTTTCCCAGTCCTAAATGGAGTTGAATCCCATGCAGGTTCTGGTCCTACGAGCAAGAGTTGTTTTCTGGTATCAAGAGTCACTATTGTGCTCCCATTGTCATACACAGGGCAAATAGCACTGGCGTCTGTTCCCAGCATGTACAGTGTATTGGACGGAAGAGGATCTACTGTTCTTGTCAGTTTCCTAAGCAGAATTGAGCTAGCTATGGCGGTGTGTTGGAAGTACAGTTCTTTTCTTCTGAGCAAACTCACTGTTCGGACCCAATAGGAAACACTGTAGAGTAGAAGAGTGCCCTTTTCTCAAAAGCATAGTGTGTTTCTTGTAAGGTGAGCTAGCATTTGTTTCCCTGTCCTAAATGGATTTGAATCACACGCCGTTTCTGGTCCAACGAGCAAGAGTTGTTTTCTGGTAAGAAGAGTCACTATTGCGCTCCCATTGTCATACACAGGGCAAATAGCACTGGGGTCTGTTCCCAGCATATACAGTGTATTGGTCTTAAGAGGATCTACTGTTCTTGTCAGTTTCCTAAGCAGAATTGAAATAGATATGGCCGTGTGTGTAGGAAGCACAGTTCTTTTGTTCTGAGCATGCTCACTGTTCTGGCCCTATAGGAAACACAGTAGAGTAGAAGAGTGCTCTTTTCTCAAAAGCAGAGTGTGTTTCTTGTAAGGCGAGCTAGCGTTTGTTTCCCAGTCCTAAATGGAGTTGAATCACATGCAGTTTTTGGTCCTACAAGCAAGAGTTGTTTTCTGGTAAGGAAAGTCACTATTGTGCTCCCATTGCCACACACAGTGCAAATAGCACTCGCGTCTGTTCCCAGCCAGTGCAGTGTATTGGACAGAAGAGGAGCTACTGTTCTTGTCAGTTTCCTAAGCAGAGTTGAACTAGATATGGCCCGTGTGTGTAGGAAGCACAGTTCTTTTGTTCTGAGCAAGCTCACTTTTCGGCCCCCATAGGAAACACATTAGAGTAGAAGAGTGCTCTTTTCTAAAAAGCAGAGTGTGTTTCTTGTAAGGAGAGCTTGCGTTTGTTTCCCAGTCCTAAATGGAGTTGAATCACATGTAGTTTCTGGTCCTACGAGCAAGAGCTGTTTTCTGGCAAGAAGAGTCACTATTGCGCTCCCATTGTCATACACAGGGCAAATAGCACTGGCGTCTGTTCCCAGCATGTACAGTGTATTGGACTGAAGAGGATCGACTGTTCTTGTCAGTTTCCTAAGCAGAATTGAACTAGATATGGCTGTGTGTGTAGGAAGCACAGTTCTTTTGTTTTGAGCATGCTCACTGTTCTGCCTTATAGGAAACACAGTAGAGTAGAAGAGTGATCGTTTCTCAAAAGCAGAGTGTGTTTCTTGTAAGGCGAGCTAGTGCTTGTTTCCCAGTCCTAAATGGGAGTTGAATCACATGCAGTTTCTGGTCTTACGAGCAAGAATTGTTTTCTGGTAAGAAGAGTCACTATTGTGCTCCCATGGTCACACACAGGGCAAATAGCACAGGCGTCTGTTCCCAGCAAATACAGTGTATTGGACTGAAGAGGAGCTATTGTTCTTGTCAGTTTCCTAAGCAGAGTTGAACTAGATATGGCCGTGTGTGTAGGAAGCACAGTTTTTTTTGTTCTGACCAAGCTCACTGTTTTGACCCTATAGGAAACACAGCAGAGTAGAAGAGTGTTCTTTTCTCAAAAGTAGAGTGTGTTTCTTGTAAGGCAAGCTAGCGTTTGTTTCCCAGTCCTAAATGGAGTTGAATCACATGCAGTTTCTGGTCCTACGAGCAAGAGTTGTTTTCTGGTAAGAAGAGTCACTCTTGTGCTCCCATTGCCATACACAGTGCAAATAGCACTGGCGTCTGTTCCCAGCATGTACAGTGTATTGCACTGAAGAGGATCTACTGTTCTTGTCAGTTTCCTAAGCAGAGTTGAACTAGATATAGCACGTGTGTTGGAAGCACAGTTCTTTTGTTCTGAGCAAGCTGACTGTTCGGACCCCATAGGAAACACAGTAGAGTAGAAGAGTGCTCTTTTCTCAAAAGCAGAGTGTGTTTCTTGTAAGGCGAGCTAGCGTTTGTTTCCCAGTCCTAAATGGAGTTGAATCACATGCAGTTTCTGGTCCAACGAGCAAGAGTTGTTTTCTGGTAAGAAGAGTCACTATTGCGCTCCCAATGTCATACACAGGGCTAATAGCACTGGCGTCTGTTCCCAGCATGTACACTGTATTGGACTGAAGAGGATCTACTGTTCTTGTCAGTTTCCTAAGCAGAGTTGAACTAGATATGGCCGTGTGTTTAGGAAGCACAGTTCTTTTGTTCTGAGCAAGCTCACTGTTCTGGCCATATAGGAAACACATTAGAGTAGAATAGTGCTCTTTTCTCAAAAGCAGAGTGTGTTTCTTGTAAGGCGAGCTAGCGTTTGTTTCCCAGTCCTAAATGGAGTTGAATCCCATGCAGTTTCTGGTCCTACGAGCAAGAGTTGTTTTCTGGTATCAAGAGTCACTATTGTGCTCCCATTGTCATACACAGGGCAAATAGCGCTGGCGTCTGTTCCCAGCATGTACAGTGTATTGGACGGAAGAGGATCTACTGTTCTTGTCAGTTTCCTAAGCAGAACTGAACTAGCTATGGCCGTGTGTTGGAAGTACAGTTCTTTTCTTCTGAGCAAGCTCACTGTTCCGACCCAATAGGAAACACCGTAGAGTAGAAGAGTGCTCTTTTCTCAAAAGCATAGTGTGTTTCTTCTAAGGTGAGCTAGCGTTTGTTTCCCTGTCCTAAATGGATTTGAATCACACGCAGTTTCTGGTCCAACGAGCAAGAGTTGTTTTCTGGTAAGAAGAGTCACTATTGCGCTCCCATTGTCATACACAGGGCAAATAGCACTGGCGTCTGTTCCCAGCATGTACAGTGTATTGGACTGAAGAGGATCTACTGTTCTTGTCAGTTTCCTAAGCAGTGTGAATAGATATGGCCCGTGTGTGTAGGAAGCACAGTTCTTTTGTTCTGAGCATGCTCACTGTTCTGGCCCTATAGGAAACACAGTAGAGTAGAAGAGTGCTCGTTTCTCAAAAGCAGAGTTTGTTTCTTGTAAGGCAAGCTAGCGTTTGTTTCCCAGTCCTAAATGGGAGTTGAATCACATGCAGTTTCTGGTCTTACGAGCAAGAATTGTTTTCTGGTAAGAAGAGTCACTATTGTGCTCCCAAGGTCATACACAGGGCAAATAGCACGGGCGTCTGTTCCCAGCAAATACAGTGTATTGGACTGAAGAGGAGCTACTGTTCTTGTCAGTTTCCTAACCAGAGTTGAACTAGATATGGCCCGTGTGTGTAGGAAGCACAGTTCTTTTGTTCTGAGCAAGCTCACTGTTCTGGCCCTATAGGAAACACAGTAGAGTAGAAGAGTGCTCTTTTCTCAAAAGCAGAGTGTGTTGCTTGTAAGGCGAGCTAGCCTTTGTTTTCCAGTCCTAAATGGAGTTGAATCACATGCAGTTGTTGGTCCCACGAGCAAGAGTTATTTTCTGGTAAGGAAAGTCACTATTGTGCTCCCATTGCCATGCACAGTGCAAAGAGCTCTCGCGTCTGATCCCAGCAAGTACAGTGTATTGTACTGAAGATTAGGTATTGTTCTTGTCAATTTCCTAAGCAGAGTTGAACTAGATATTGCCGTGTGTGTAGGAAGCACAGTTCTTTTGTTCTGAGCAAGCTCACTGTTCTGGCCCTATAGGAAACACAGTAGAGTAGAAGAGTGCTCTTTTCTCAAAAGCAGAGTGTGTTGCTTGTAAGGCGAGCTAGCGTTTGTTTCCCAGTCCTAAATGGAGTTGAATCACATGCAGTTTCTGGTCGTAGGAGCAAGAGTTGTTTTCTGGTAAGAAGAGTCACTATTGCGCTCCCATTGTCATACACAGGGCTAATAGCACTTGCGTCTGTTCCCAGCATGTACACTGTATTGGACTGAACAGGATCTACTGTTCTTGTCAGTTTCCTAAGCAGAGTTGAACTAGATATGGCCGTGTGTGTAGGAAGCACAGTTCTTTTGTTCTAAGCAAGCTCACTGTTCTGGCCATATAGGAAACACATTAGAGTAGAATAGTGCTCTTTTCTCAAAAGCAGAGTGTGTTTCTTGTAAGGCGAGCTAGCGTTTGTTTCCCAGTCCTAAATGGAGTTGAATCCCATGCAGGTTCTGGTCCTACGAGCAAGAGTTGTTTTCTGGTATCAAGAGTCACTATTGTGCTCCCATTGTCATACACAGGGCAAATAGCACTGGCGTCTGTTCCCAGCATGTACAGTGTATTGGACGGAAGAGGATCTACTGTTCTTGTCAGTTTCCTAAGCAGAATTGAGCTAGCTATGGCGGTGTGTTGGAAGTACAGTTCTTTTCTTCTGAGCAAACTCACTGTTCGGACCCAATAGGAAACACTGTAGAGTAGAAGAGTGCCCTTTTCTCAAAAGCATAGTGTGTTTCTTGTAAGGTGAGCTAGCATTTGTTTCCCTGTCCTAAATGGATTTGAATCACACGCCGTTTCTGGTCCAACGAGCAAGAGTTGTTTTCTGGTAAGAAGAGTCACTATTGCGCTCCCATTGTCATACACAGGGCAAATAGCACTGGGGTCTGTTCCCAGCATATACAGTGTATTGGTCTTAAGAGGATCTACTGTTCTTGTCAGTTTCCTAAGCAGAATTGAAATAGATATGGCCGTGTGTGTAGGAAGCACAGTTCTTTTGTTCTGAGCATGCTCACTGTTCTGGCCCTATAGGAAACACAGTAGAGTAGAAGAGTGCTCTTTTCTCAAAAGCAGAGTGTGTTTCTTGTAAGGCGAGCTAGCGTTTGTTTCCCAGTCCTAAATGGAGTTGAATCACATGCAGTTTTTGGTCCTACAAGCAAGAGTTGTTTTCTGGTAAGGAAAGTCACTATTGTGCTCCCATTGCCACACACAGTGCAAATAGCACTCGCGTCTGTTCCCAGCCAGTGCAGTGTATTGGACAGAAGAGGAGCTACTGTTCTTGTCAGTTTCCTAAGCAGAGTTGAACTAGATATGGCCCGTGTGTGTAGGAAGCACAGTTCTTTTGTTCTGAGCAAGCTCACTTTTCGGCCCCCATAGGAAACACATTAGAGTAGAAGAGTGCTCTTTTCTAAAAAGCAGAGTGTGTTTCTTGTAAGGAGAGCTTGCGTTTGTTTCCCAGTCCTAAATGGAGTTGAATCACATGTAGTTTCTGGTCCTACGAGCAAGAGCTGTTTTCTGGCAAGAAGAGTCACT